>NW_024425897.1:2402071-2456434 GCF_017311325.1 Ursus maritimus
CTCATTCTTTCTGATTGCTGAGTAATATTCCATTGTATATATGGACCACAACTTCTTAATCCAGTCATCTGTTGCAGGGCATCTCGGCTCCTTCCACGATTTAGCTATTGTGGACATTGCTGCTATGAACATTGGGGTGCATATGGCCCTTCTCTTCACTACGTCTGTATCTTTGGGGTAAAAACCCAGTAGTGCAATGGCTGGATCATAGGGTAGCTCAATTTTTAACTTTTTAAGGGACCTCCACACGGTTTTCCAGAGTGGCTGTACCAACTTGCATTCCCACCAACAATGTAGGAGGGATCCCCTTTCTCCACATCCTCTCCAACAATTGTTGTTTCTTGCCTTGTCAATTTTTGCCATTCTAACTGGCGTAAGGTGGTATCTCAGTGTGGTTTTGATTTGAATTTCCTTGATGGCTAATGATTTTGAACATTTTTTCATGTGTCTGTTAGCCATTTGTATGTCTTCATTGGAAAAGTGTCTGTTCATATCTTCTGCCCATTTTTTGATTTGTTTATTTGTTTCTCTAAAAGAGACTTTTAAAGTATCCCAACTGCACGCAGTGTGACGTCCTTGTTTGGATCTTGATTCAAATAAACTTTAAAGCAACACAAAACAAAACCAAAACCTAAGGGGCAGCTGGGTGGCTCAGTCGGTTAAGCATCTGACTCTTGATCTCAGCTCAGGTCTTGATCTTGGGGCCGTGAGCTCAAGCCCCGAGTTGGGCTTGATGCTGGGGGTGGAACCTAGTTTAAAAAAAAATAGAAATTTGGGGCGCCTGGGTGGCACAGCGGTTAAGTGTCTGCCTTCGGCTCAGGGCGTGATCCCGGCGTTATGGGATCGAGCCCCACATCAGGCTCCTCCGCTATGAGCCTGCTTCTTCCTCTCCCACTCCCCCTGCTTGTGTTCCCTCTCTCGCTGGCTGTCTCTCTCTCTGTCAAATAAATAAATAAAATCTTTAAATATATATATATATAGAAATTAAAAAACAAACACCCAAAAAACCAACAAAGAAGGACATGTGTAGGATAATTGGGAAATGTGACCACTTGACTACTTGGTGATATTAAGAAATTGTTGATTGTGTGTGTGTGTGAGAATGGAATTGTGTGGGGCGAGGAGGTCAAAGGCAGGATATTTATACAGTGGACCCTTGAACCAGTCAAGGGTTAGAGGTGCCAACTCCACACAGTTGAAAATCCGTATATAATTTTTGAGTAACTATTGACAGCCTAGGTTTGACCAGGACTCTTACAGATAACAGGATCAATTAACGCATATTTGCATGTTATACTTATTATATACCTTATTCTTACAACAAAGTAGGCTAGAGAAAAGAAAATGTTAAGAAAATAGTAAGAGGGGGTGCCTGACTGGCTCAGTCGATAGAGCGCGCAACTCTTGGTCTCAGGGTTGTGAGTTCAAGCCCCACTTTGTGCATGGAGCCTACTTAAAAATAAATAAGTAATTAATTAATTTTTTAAAAATCATAAGAGGAAGTACATTTTATAGTACTCTATGGTAAAAAATCAACATGTAAGTGGACCCGTGGAGCTGAAAACCAAGTTGTTCAAAGGTCAACTGTATTTATAAAGGAGGGGAGGCAGGTCTTTCAACGTTGCAGCCAGAGTAGAATGGGGCAGAACTCCTGGTATATAATAGTTCAGGAGTGACGGGTACAGCCAGAGGAGGTTTGGAAGCAGCCCTGAAGAGTCAACAGGCTTGAAGGCATCCTATTTTGAGCTGTTGTTCCGACGTAGGACTATTCCTTGTGATGGTGGCTCGCTGAGTAACCTATTGTTCAGATAGATGGATTCTCAGGAAGTTCCTGAAAGAAACAATAGAGTTATTCACAACTTCATCCTTCTGGATAAAGTCCTATTCACCTAGTATGGCACAATAAGTTGTCTTGACGGAGACAGTAAACTAAAGTTTAGGATGGCTTCGGTCCTCAAACGCTGGGTGTTTTCTGCATCAATGATAGCATATGTATCTTTCCACAATTTGTCCTTGTCACTTAATAGAAGTTATTGCTACACCCCCGCCCGCCCCAGATCACCTGCTGCAGGTCATTCACAGTAGCAATGAACCGTGGTTTGTTTATGGACATTCACTTTGATTCTGCTTTTTCACAGCTGAAAACATGCTGCAATGAGCATCCTGCACCATGTTGTCTTGCCTCCTTCTGGGAGTGTTTCTCCAATACAGACAGCCAGAAGTGGAATCATTGGTTTGCAGAGAGCCACTTTATATTTTATTTTATTTCTTACTTTTTTAAAAAAAGATTTTATTTATTTATTTATTTGACAGAGAGAGACAGGCAGCGAGAGAGGGAACACAAGCAGGGGGAGTGGGAGAGGAAGAAGCAGGCTCATAGTGGAGGAGCCCGATGTGGGGCTCGATCCCAGAACACCGGGATCACGCCCTGAGCTGAAGGCAGACGCCTAACGACTGCGCTACTCAGGTGCCCCGAGAGCCACTTTATATTTTATTTAAATGTTCATAGCTACTGCCAGTTGTAATGGGGTATTAGTTATTTAATGCTGCTGCATAGCAAATTACTCCACAGCCAAGCTGCTTAAAATGACAGTAATCAACATTTATTATCTTTCACATTTTTTATGGGTCAGGAACTCAGGGGAGGTTTAGCCAGGTCCTGGTTCAGTGTCTCCTGAGGTTCCAGGCAGATGTGGGACTTCAGAAAACTATGGCCTGGCTGAGACGGGGGGATCTGCCTCCAGTGCAGCCCATGCATGGCTGGAAGTCAGTACTGGCTTTGACAGCGATCTCGGTTCCATGGAGGCCTCTCCTTAGGGCTGCTTGCGTGTCTTCATGACATAGTGGCTTGCTTCCTGCAGACTGAGCAAGACAGAAGCTGCAACACCTTTTGTGACCTGGCCTTGAAACCCACAGGCTTTTTCTTCTGCCCCATTCTGTTCCTTAGAAGTCACAGTCACTAAGTCCAGCCCACATTCAAGGGGAGGAGGTTGGGCTTTACCTTTGGAAGGGAAGAGAGTCAAAGAATTTGCAGATATATTTTCAAAACAATGTATGCTCCAAATTAGCTGTTCCGATTTACCTTCTCGTCAGCAATGTGTGTACATTTCCGTCCTCACCAACCAACACTGGATTTCGTCTTATTAATATTTGCCGTGCAGATGTTGACAAAGCTTGACCAAACTTTAGTCAGGTTCGTCTGAGCGCTCTTTTTTTTTTTTTTTCTTTAAAGATTTTATTTTATTTATTTATGTGACAGAGAGACAGCCAGCGAGAGAGGGAACACAGCAGGGGAGTGGGAGAGGAAGAAGCAGGCTCCCAGCGGAGGAGCCCGATGTGGGGACTCAATGTGGGACTCGATCCCAGAACGCCGGGATCACGCCCTGAGCCGAAGGCAGACGCTTAAGGACTGCGCTACCCAGGCGCCCCCGTCTGAGCGCTGTTCTCAACCAGGCCTCAACATTGGCCTGTCTAGGGGAGACCTATCAATCAGCGCTCCTGACTGCAGAGCGCCCCCCCCCCCCCCCCCCGCCTTTGATATCTAGTCAGGTTCCTCATCCTCCAGCTCCGATAAGACCCTTAGGACAGTTTAGCAAGAATCCCCCTCCCCTGAGGTCTAGTGTTAGTAAACTTACATCTGCTGATCCCCTCAGTCCGCTCTTTAGCTATAAATCCCCAGCTGTCTTTCTTGTATTCAGTGTTCAGCCGGATCTCTCTCCCTCTTGACATACCCCTGTTGCGATAGTCTTCCTGAATAGTCTTCCTTCCTGTTTTAACATGATTTTTTTCTTTAACAATGTATGAAAATGTGGTGTATTATTTGCATTTCCAGATGATTAATGAGATTGAACTTGACTTCTTTTGTTTATATCCACTGGGACCTCCTTTTCTGTGAGTTTCTAGTAAATATCTTTTACCAGATATTTAGCCGGTTGACTAATTATTGGTTTTTAGAAGTTCTTTATATATTCTGGATAATAGTCTTTTGTCTGTTGTATATGTCTTTATATCTTTATATATGTTGTAAAATTATTTTTTTTAAAGATTTTATTTATTTATGTGACAGAGAGACAGCCAGTGAGAGAAGGAACACAAGCAGGGGGAGTGGGAGAGGAAGAAGCAGGCTCCCAGCGGAGGAGCCTGATGTGGAACTCGATCCTGGAACGTCGGGATCACGCCCTGAGCCGAAGGCAGACGCTTAATGACTGTGCTACCCAGGCGTCCCATAAAATTATTTTTATATATGTTGTAAAATTATTCACTGATATATTGTATCATTTGCTTTTTTTTTTTTTTTACTTTCACTGATGTTGATGATTCTCTCAGGTATTAAATGATTTGTTTATTCTCTTTTGAGTATTATCTATTCATGTCCATTTCCACCTATCTAATGGAATCCTAATATCCTTTTTATTGTTTTGTATGAATTTTTAAAAAAGATTTTATTTCTTTATTTATTATATTTGAGAGAGAGAATGAGAAAGGGCACAAGCAGGGAGAGGGAGAAGCAGATTTCCTATTGAGCAGGGAAGCCTGATGTGGGGCTTGATTCCAGGACCCCAAGATCATGACCTAAGCTGAAGGCAGACGCTTAACCAACTGAGTCACCCAGGCACCCCTTGCATGAATTTTTTAATATAATATTTGTACTTGCTCTTGAGTTTGTTGCAAATGTTTCCTCAATTGTTTTTCATTTAGGATGTCTGTGATCAAATTGTGTAGCAGACAAGTGTGTTTGTATCTTCCATTGGGTTGAAGCTTGGAAAGTCTTCCATTATCTCTATCAATTCTTTAACCAGTCTCTCAGCTTCTTATTTCTCTCCAATTCCTTCTACTTTTATTTACTTAGAACCTATTGAGTGGTAGCTCTGTTTTAGGTTCTGGGAATATAGCCATAAAGGAGCGGGCAGAAGTTCGTATGCTCAGGGAACACAGGATCTCCTTGGAAGCAAACACATCCATGGGAGGACACCAGATGATCCTGCACACCATTGCACCTGGGCGTCCTCTTATCTTGCCACTCCCCTCCTCTAGAATTTTCCAGCCGGAAAGCTGCTGACTTGATCTGGATGTATTTTGAGGTGATGGTCCCTCTAGCTCTGAAGACTGGGGAATGTCCTGTCCTCTCAGTCCTGGCCAGCACCCCACCTTGCTCCTGGCCTTCTCCCCTTCACTCATCCTCATCCTCACCCTCCAGCTCCTTTCTCTTCCCTGAAGGTGCTCTCTTCATTCTCTCCTCTCAAGCTGTGGTCCCATCTGTCCTCATCTCAGAGGCTAGACCCACCCTGGCAGTCTTCTTGTCCTCCTCTCCTTTCTTACCTCAGTCACTGCAGGCTGGCTTCTGCCACTCCAAGGAAAGTGCTCCTGTGAACACACCAAAGGCCTCCCTGTAGCAGATCCAGGGGCTTTGCCTCCTCTCCCCTCTGGGGCCACCCTCACCCCTAGCCCCATTGGACCTTTGAGATTACTCCTCCCGTCTCCTCTGTGGGTTCCTGCTCTCTGGGTGTCCCCTGGAACACCAGTGCGCCTTGTACCCTGTCCTCAACTTGCTCTCCTTTTCCTCATACTTTTTTTTTTAAGAGATTTCTTTTAAAGATTTTATTTATTTATGTGACAGAGAGACAGCCAGCGAGAGAGGGAACACAAGCAGGGGGAGTGGGAGAGGAAGAAGCAGGCTCCCAGCGAGGAGCCTGATGTGGGGCTCGATCCCAGAACGCCGGGATCACGCCCTGAGCCGAAGGCAGACGCTTAACGACTGTGCTACCCAGGCGCCCCTCCTTTTCCTCATACTTGTTCTGGTTCAGTGCATCACCTCTGGCTGAAGTGTATGCTATGTCCGTGACTTTACCTCAAGCCGAAAAGGTCCTTAGCTGGACATCTGCTGTCTCTTTACCCTGCCTGGGGCCAAAGTGAGCCTTGCCTTCCCCCAAACCTGCTCTTCCTCCAATCTCCTTGTGATGGGGGTAGCCTCATTGTTCCCCATCATCTCTTGGGCTCACTCTTCCTCACCCATCACTCACGTGTAGTGGAGAACTTGCCTCCTTCTCAGGTTTCCAGCCAGCACCTCCCTGTCCCCACTCCCTGCCCACCTGAGGCTATAGCTTCACTGCTGCCCCCATACTCAGCCTCCTCCCACCCTCTAGTCCAGGCTGCAACCTGCTTTGGCATCTGCCAGGACTGGCGGAAGGCCGCCCTCAGAGCCACATCCACCCACACCTCCAGAGGTAGGGTCTGCTTTCCAGTGTTCCCTTCAGACTCAGAAACTTCTGGTGGCCTCGACTACTCACTTTGCAGGATCTCATCTCCATGCTTTTGCTGACACTGCCCTTCCTGGAATGCTTTCCCCATGCCCCAAAAGTTCTCATCCCTTATGTAGCTAGTCTGTCACTTCCTCCAGAGTCTTCTCAGAGGCTCATTCCTGTTGGAACCCCTGGTCCTGGAGTCTGGTCCTACTCTCCTGGCCCTTGTCTGGACCTAGGGCAGCTCTCTGGAATCAGCCAGGATAGTGCTTCTGTTTCATTTACTTTCTTCCTCATTTCCGTACACCTTTTTTAACCATGAGCCATCCCTAGCCACGTCCTTCCCCCACACTCCATAAACGCCTCTTATAAACAGCAGTGCAGGACAGCCCGACTTTATTGATCGGGAGACTCTGCTGGCTGGAACCTCTGGCTGGACACGGCAATTACAAATCAGCCTCGGAGGGCGGGATCCTCTTGCAGGTGAGGCGTAGGAAAATGAATACCAAGAGCCTCCTGGCGGACTTCTGGGTCCAGCCCTTTGGGATGGGAACTGGATTTACTCCAGAATCTCAGTAAACAGGAAAACACCCATTCACACTGGCAGTTTATTCCCTCTCCCCAACATCCAGCAGAGGGCAGGCGATCAGCAGAAGCACTGTGAGCTAATGGGACCGCGAGAGAGGGGCGGAATGAGTGAGTGAGTGAGAGAGCCAATGAATGAGGGAAGGAGTAGGTGAGAGAGGTAATGAGGAGGAAAGGAATAAAGGAGGGAAGGGATGGAAGGAATGAGTGAGTGAGGGAATGAATAAATGAGAGAACGAAGGAGAGGAAACGAGAGAAGGACGGAGGAAATCGATTTATAGGGCGCGACCCTTCCCAAAAGACACTGCTTCATTTATTCACTCATTCATTCGTTCAACCCGCCAGGTGCCAGGAGCTATGCCAGGTGTAGAGACGCACGGTCACCCAGGCGGCTGTAGCTCTTCTCCGCTGAGCCAAGACCAGAGCCGCGCCCACGGAAGAGCTGCTTCGGGCGGCGCCCCTCCCCCAGCCCCCCAGCGAGGCGCCCCCGGCCTCCGTCTACACCCGCCTGGCGCCTGCGCGGCGCGGACACGTGACTCGCCGAGGCCCCGCCCCGCGGCCGCCCGCCCGCCCCGCCCCCGCCTCCGGCGAGTGCGGCCTCGGCTTGCGGCGGCACCAGGTGAACTGCCAGGCGCGGGCCGGGCGGGCGGGATGGCAGCAAGCGCGGGTGGCGGGCAGCGGGCGGCGGGCGGCAGCGGGGCCCGGGCAAGCAGCTCTGGGAGCGCGGGAACGCAGGGGCGGGCGCGGGCGGGAGGCGCGGGAGTGGCGGCCTGAGGCGAGCCCGCGGCCTGACGTGGCGGGGGCGCGGCGGGCGGGACCCCCGGGCGCGGCTGGGCGGGGAGCTGGCGCTAGCAGAGATACTGGGCCTCGGCGCGGCTGCGGGGCCCGCGGGCCTCCTAGCCCTTGGGCTGGCCTGTCGCCCGTGGCGGGACTGAGCGCGGCCTTCCCAGCCGCGACCCTCTGTGCTGTGCGCGGGCGGGTCCTGCAACAGGCGGGTGGGGCGGGGCCGGGCTGCCACCACCTGGTGTGACCTTGGATCTTGGCCTTTGAGCCTCAGTTTCCCCAGCAGCTCACCGGGGCAGGGGGTCGGGGGACCCGCGGGCTGCAGCCGTGGGAGTCCAACCTCGCCAGCTCGCGCGGTTTCCAAAGAGAAGCTGGAGATCGCGCTGTCATTGCAAAATCTTCGGGTCCCGAAGCGTCGGCCGCGATTTCTGACTACTTCCAATGTTGGGCGGGCCGGAGTCTGGGGGTCGCCATCACCTTATGCCTAGGGTCCTTTTCGCGCCGGCCTTGGGCCGCAGGTTTGGCGCGCCAAGATGCCCCAACTCAAGCTTTCTGGATGGAAGACTCATTCCAGAGCTCATTCGAGTTGGCACTCTTGTGATGGCTCCCCATTCTGGAAATTAGTACCTGCTCCTTCCTCTCCTCTTCCCAACTGTCCCTTTTCCCTTTGTTGCAGACTTTGCTTCAGTGCTGCCAAGAATTTGGGTTCGTTGAAGGCAGACAATGTTTTGGGGCGCTTCAGAGGACTGAGGGGTGCCTGCTCAGTAAATGGTGTTGAGTTGAAAATTCTTCAAAAATACTTTTGACTTTGTCATCCATGAATTCACAGAAAATCATTTTACGTCCTTCAGTTTGTACCTACTTGGGACATAAAGCTTCCTTCCTGCTCCCCTCAAAAGCTTTGAACAGCACAGAATGGAGGGGCCTTGCTTGTGATGAGTAGAACAGAAATGTTATGGAGCTGGAGGGAACTCAATCTAGGGAAAGACTTCATGATAGAGTAATCCCTGTAAAATGAATAGGAGAAAGAAGGTGCCACCAAGTGAGCTCCCAAGAACATTCATGGGGAAGGAATCACAAAAGAAGTGTTGCATTTGACTTAATTCTTTATTTTTTGAAATTTTACTAATTACCAAAACGTAGTTGCACTGTGAAATGCTGTTTTTCATCTAAGCATTGGTGGGCTAGATAGTGGTTAGAACTAGGTTCTTTTTTTTTTTTTTTTTAAGATTTTATTTATTTATTTGACAGAGATAGAGACAGCCAGCGAGAGAGGGAACACAAGCAGGGGGAGTGGGAGAGGAAGAAGCGGGCTCATAGCGGAGGAGCCTGATGTGGGGCTCCATCCCATAACACCGGGATCACGCCCTGAGCCGAAGGCAGACGCTTAACTGCTGTGCCACCCAGGTGCCCCTGGAACTAGGTTCTCATACTTTGCTGGTGGGAGAATAAATTAGTATAACCTCTAATGGAGGGCAGTTTGGCAATATACATTCAAATGACAAACATTAAAATTAGTATGATCCAGCAGTTATGTATCTAGACAGTTTTCCTCAGATAACTGCTGCATATGTGGTATATCTAAATGATTTTCAGTGTGTAACTGTTTGCAAAAGCAAACAATTGGAGGAAACCCAGATGTCTCTGTGAAAAGGATTGGTTAAATAACGTGGTTATCCATACAGTGGACTGTGGGAAGGATATTAAGTTTTCATATCCAGAAGTTAACGAAGGGGGGAAATGGTGTAGATTTACAGATGTGCCTTTGAATCTGTAGATGTCCCCTACCAGAGAAGGTAGAATTGTAGTTTTCTTGTGGGAGAGGATCTGGTTGGGGCATAAGTGGAAGGAAAATTTAAGTTTCATAACCTACCTTTCTGTGCCTTTTGAATTTGAATGTGAACATATTAAAAAATAAGTTTGAGAATTTAGTTTTTAAATATTTCGTACTAACGGAAAAGTTACCACCTCTCTCTATCAGATCCTAATGTTTTGTCTTCTTTGTTTTTGTTTGTTTGTTTTGAAGAAATAAAACATTCCCTTTTTCCTTCCTGGAGAAAATCATGATCCTGAATTCCTTTAATGTGCCCATGCTATGTTCTACTGTAACGCCTATCTATAAGCAAAATTGGACGGTATTTTGTTGTGTGATTTCAAACTTTTTGTATTATATGTATTCTGCAGTGTGCTTTTTTTCCCCCTCTGCGTGGCTGTGAGATTTCTGCACATTGATGACCATAGCTTGAGCTCTAGTTTGCCCATTTTAACTGTTGTCTAGTATTCTGTTGGCTCACAGTGTTGCCGCATTCATTCCTCTGAGGATGGACATTTTGGTCGTGGCCGGTGCTTGCTTTATGAACAAGGCTCTGAAGCATGATCTTGAATATGTTGCACTCTGAACTGTGCTCTTGCAGAGCAGGGAATTGGTTCGTTTTCTTCACACCACTCTCAGCACCTAGCTTAGCTCCTTAAATTGTGCTTGATAAATGTGCTTTGCTTGCCCAAGGAGGCAGTCTTCTCCTACTGTATTCTGTACTCTATAGTAAGTGTAGCTGCCACGGGTTCCTTCCCAAAGGGGCAGAAGTGCTAATGTGGGTTGTGGACCCACCACTGATTGATGTCTGTTGGAGCAGTCAGTCCCCGCTGCCACCCTTAGAGAAGGAAGCCCTCTCGACTCCCTGGTGGTCATGGTGGTGAGGAGGAGGCTTAGATTTGGAGATAATGAGCTAAGTGCTCAGAGTCATGTGGTTACAAGCGGTACAAACAGTCATGGAGTTTTGCGATGTGGGTGAGATAAAGCCCTAACTGGTGAGTAGATAGGCCGGCTTCAGTGATGGAGCATGCCTGTTGTGTTCTTGATACAGTGACGGAGAAGTGATCGAACTAGACCTCGACCAATATGAGGTTATAAAGAGGTCTGGTGGGAGTCTGATGGTGTTTAGAGGATGACAGGTGTCCCTTTTGGTCTAAGGGCTAGTGACAGGGTACAGGGGAAAGGAACATTTGAGCCAGATCATGGGGAGACCTAAGCGGAAAGCAGTAGGGAGCCACTGCTTGGGAAGCCAGGCTTCTGGGCATTTGGGGACCCCCTGCGGCCTGAGCAGGGGAGCTGGGGGGGATGGGACAGGAGGACGAAAGCCAGTTGGGAGTGTCATTGCTGTGGTCTGACCCAGAGTGGTGGCCATGGAGAATAAGTGGATGGCATCTGAGATGGGAGAGAATGAATCAGAACTAGAGGGTCTGATAGACACAGGTATAAAAAGGAAAAGTGATCATTGAAACCATGAGGTTTCTAATGTGGAAATCGTGGCTGTATGGATAAGTAAACTAGACCAGTGGGGAAGGGTGTTGGCTGGATTAGGCATCAAGCTGGAGGTGCATTTGGGAATATAGGGTAGATTCTTGGGAAAGAGGGGTGGGCTGGGGTAGAGTGTGTTGGTTGAAGGGATCAGAAAAGAGAGCATTGACATGGGGCAGAGTTTCAAGTCAAGAGAGGTAGTTATTAGGGGGCTACCCCTTGGCCCCGGCTGTCTGTGTGTGAGCCAGTCCAGGGTGCGGACGAAGCAGTGGGTAGGTGGGTGAAGGTCCCAAATCAGGAGGCACACTGAGGGGCCAGCACAGAGAGGAATGGAGCATGTTGGATGGGAAGCAGCAGAGAGTCCAAAGCAGTCAGGTGTGCTCCTAAGCTGTTGTGGTGAGGACAGAGGCCTCTTCTTTTTGGCAAGGTTTTTTTGTTTGTTCGTTTGTTTAAATAGGCTCCACGCCCAGCGTGGAGCCCAATGCGGGGCTTGACCTCTCCACCCTGAAATCAAGACCTGAGCTGAGATCAAGAGTCAGGTGCTTAACCACCTGAGCCACCCAGGCGCCCCAGTTTGGCAAGTTTTATAGTAGAATCTGTTTTTCTCCCCTCCCCCCTTTTTAAAAAATTTTAAGTAGGCTCCACAGCCAGGATGGGACTTGAACTCACAACCCTGAGATTAAGAGTCCCATGCTCTACTGACTGAATTAGCGAGGTGCCCCTTTCATTTTTTTCTCTTAAAGATACAGTAGAGGGAATTGGAGAAGGAACTAATTTGGGAGAGGGGATAGTGGAATGCCATAGGTGGTGAAGGCAGATGTTCACAGGCAGTGTGGCAGGTGACACCTGGCTGGGTGACAGTGCTGTGGCTAGAGTGCTTAGCTAAGGCCCGGAGTGCAGTGCAGGACTGGCTCCCCCTGACTCAGAATGCATGGCCAAAGTGTGTTTAAGGTAGGTTTATTTTACCGATTGGGTTTCTGAGGCTTCAACTCAAATCATTGTGCATGTTTTGAATGTACTCAATTATTACAAAGTAACCTGGAGCTAAAAACATGCTGCAGATGATCTTGAATGCACCAGCTCTAGTTGAAATTACTGTGCTTGACTCTCAGAATCTTGGTAAAAGAAGACAGGTCCTGGACCCTCCCCTGGGTCTCTCTCTTTTTAATTTTTTATTTATTTTTAAGATTTTATTTATTTATTTATTTGACGAGGAGGGGAGAGAGAGAGAATAAGCAGGGGGAGTGGCAGAGGGAGAGGGAGAAGCAGGCTCCCCACTGAGCAGGGAGCCCAACTCAGGGCTCAATCCCAGGACCCTGGGATCATGACCTGAGCTCAAGGCAGACGCTTAACCGATTGAGCCACCCAGGCACCTCTTTCTCTCTCTTTTTTTTAAGTAAACTCTGTTCCCAGTGTGGGGCTCGAACTCACCACCTGGAGATTAAGAGTCGCATGCTCTACCAACTGAGCCAGCCAGGTTTTGTTTCGTTCTTTCTCAATGGGAGAGAGGAAGAGCTGTTGAGAACCTGGTCTGTGCTGGTGCTTTATATTCATCGTTTACCAATTTTAGATTTCCCCAACGGGCAGGGTGCTTTTATTTCCCTTTTTTCATTTGAGGAACCCGAGACTCAGGTTGGTCATGTGGTGAGTCCATGGGAGGGCCGGGGCCCCAACCAAGGTCAGTCTGTCTCCAGAACCCTTCTGTGTCCCAGAGACGTTAAAGGAGATAAAATTTAATGAAGAATTTTGGCGATGAAGGGACATAGGTCTTCAGGAGGGAGTCCCCAAGTCTGGGGAAGCAGTGGGAGGGGAGAGGGAATTTGTGGATTTTAGACCACAGGGAAAGCACAGGTGAGCTGGTGGGAGGAGCAGAAGCGCCGTGAGCAGCACGTGCCACTGGGCCAGTCTGTGCGCTGCGTGGTGTTGCTTCCCCGGCTTACTCCCTGTCCCCTCTGTCTTGCCAGCTGACAGCCGCAGCGGTGAGGTCTGGTGTGGTGGTCAGGATGGCGGAGGAGCAGGCGTTCACCCAGCTGTGCAAGTTGCCTGTGCAGCCCTCACACCCACATTGTGTCAACAACACCTACCGGAGTGCACAGCACTCCCAGGCCTTGCTCCGGGGGCTGCTGGCTCTCCGGGACAGCGGCATCCTCTTTGATGTTGTCCTGGTGGTGGAGGGGAGACACATTGAGGCCCATCGAATCTTGCTGGCTGCGTCCTGTGATTACTTCAGGTGAGTTACATGCACATGTTCTCACAAGTAAAGTAACACAGGTAATCCTCGTTCCACTAGGTGTTTGTGTTGGCACCACAGTGACCGGGTGGGAGGAACCAGTCGGAAGCTGCCAAGTCCCCTGCTCTCCCCGAGCTCCTCCCACTGCTTGTTGTAGTGACTCACCAACACTGAGCGGGACTGAGGGGTCTTTGAATCTGTTTTTCTTTTTTACTTTATTATTTTTTTAACATTTTATTTATTTGAGAGAGAGAGCGAGCGAGAGAGAGCAGAGCACAAGCCAGGGGAAGGGCAGAGGGAGAGGGAAGAGCAGACTCCCTGCTGAGCAGGGAGCCTGACACGGGGCTTGATCCCAGGGATCATGACCTGAGTTGAAGGCAGACGCTTAACTGACTGAGCCACCCAGGCACCCTTGAATCTGTTTTTCTTTCAGCTCTTCTGGGACATGTTCTCCCCCCCCCCTTTTTTTAAGTTTATTTACTTACTTATTTTTAAGTAATCTCTAGCCAGCGTGGGTGGGGCTGGAATTCACAACGCTGAGATCAAGAGTGGCATGCTCTTCCGGCCAGGCAAACCTTCCCCCGCTTTTTTCCTATTTTTTAAAAAGACAACACGCTTGACTTTACTTTTCCTTTTGGATTTTATAAAATGAATTTTCTGTATCTTGGTATAAAACAGATTTTCTTTCTATTTATTCTGGTTTCCCCAGCATTTCATTTTGAGAAATTTCAGATCTGTGGAAAGTTGAAAGAATAATATTACGAACACCTGAATACCAGTTGTTACCATTTTACCATATTTCCTTTCTCTTCACACACAAAGACATATACACGCCTTTTTTAAGATATTGGCGCTTTATGCCTTAGTCTTTCAGTGCCCCCCCCATGCCCCCCCAGTGGTATTCTTATAATGCTAACTGGAAGCCTGGATGAGCCCTGTGGGTGCTGAGGCCAAGGCCAGGTGGTCAGTTGTGTATACACATTGTCCACACAGCCATGTGATGTGTGAAGTTGTGCCTTTTGTGCCCCTTCCCTGGCCCACACCTTCTCATCTTTTTTTTCTTTTTTTGGTTAAGATTGTATTTATTTGAGAGAGAGCGAGCGTGCATGAAACAGGGGAGGGGCAGAGGGACAAGCAGATTCCCTGCTGAGTGCAGAGCCCCACTCAGCCCAGTCTCAGGACCCCGAGATCATGACCCTAGCAGAAGTCAGATGTTAACCGACTGAGCCACCCAGGCGCCCCATACCTTCTCATCTTGAGTGCCTAAGCCTCTGACCTTCCTCCCTGCCCCCCACCGTGGATTCTTGGTCCCTCGGGGTTTCTGTGGCCTCCTTCATCCCAGCCACTGGCATATTGGGAAGATTTGGTGCTGCTACCCTCCTTGTGAGAGGAGGCTCAGGAATGAGCCTCAGCCATGGCCACCTGCTTCCCATTCCAGCTCTGATTCTGTTTTATTGTTTCATCTTCAAGTATTGGTTATAGTTCTCGGCTTGTTGTTTTTTGTTCTTTTTTTTTTTTTTTTTTAAGATTTTGTTTATTTGAGAGAGAGAGGGAGTATGTTGGGGGGGGTGGAAGTGGGAGGGGAGGGGCAGAGGGGGAAGGAGAGAAAATCTGAAGCGGACTATACTCAGCATAGAGCCTGATGTGGGTCTCAGTCCCACGACCGCGAGATCATGACCTGAGCCAAAACCAAGAGTTGGATGCTTAACCTACTGAGCCACTCAGGCGCCCCTGTTTGTTTTTTAAGTAATCGCTATTCCCAGCGTGAGGCTGGAACTCATGACCCTGAGGTCAAGAGTTGCATGCTCCACTGACTGAGCCAGTCAGGCACCCCAGTTCTCATTTTTTGATTTTAGGAACTATCAAGTGAAATATTTCTTCATGATATAAGTACCTCCTGTTCTCCAGAAGGAGTTTATAGAGTATGACCAGTGGTGGCCTAGGACAGATATGGCCAGGCTTTCTTGCCTGTACTTTTGCTGTTACTCAGCAGTGCTGCCCGCCCTTCTCTGCCTTTCCTGCCCTGCAGTGTTATCTTCTGGGTCTGGCTGAGGTGCCTCTTCCTCTGGGTAGCTTTCTCTAGTTGTCCTGTATCCTTTCCCAGCCTCTGGCTCTCAGGGCTGGCTCTTCCCTGCAGGAGGCCGTTGACCCCTTGGGGATGGAGAGCTGCACGGCCCTGGATCACCCTTGTCTTGGGAGGCACCCCCTGCAGAGATCCTCCTTTGGTGTGTACTCTGTGCAGGGTTTAGGGATTGACTAAACCGTGCATCTTGGGTCTTGTTTTTTGATTTGTAATGACTGTCCACTGTACTAATCTTCTGGCTCCCATGGCCCTCTCCTGCTTTGCCCTGTCTACTTCTCCTGTGCTGGTTCCTGTGCTCCCCACCCCTATGTGTCAGGTGGCACAAGTGTTCTGTCCTATGTGTGATGGCCACCCTGGGTCATATATCTCTCCCTCAGTTTTCCTACTGTGAATTATAAGGCAGTCATTTATATTCACCTCAGTGCCTGTGATTTTGAAAATTTGGATAACATTGATGGTTTTGTAGAAAGTGTATATTGACAGAACTTCACTCCTAAAAAGAAAGTTTTATTCTCCACAAAAACACGAGGCCCAGACGTGTCCGGGGAGTTGTACCTTTTATGAACAGACTCTAATGCCATTTAAACTTTCAGAGCAGATAAAGAAAAAAGAAGTCTCCAAAAGATTTTTTCCTTAAGATTTTATTCATTTATTTGACAGCACAGGAAGGGGGAGTGGTGGAAGGAGAGGGAGAAGCAGGTTCCCCGCTGAGCAGGGAGCCAAGGATGAGGGGCTTGATCTCAGGACCCTGGAATCATGACCTGAGCCAAAGGCAGACACTTAACCAACTAAGCCACCCAGGCCTCCCTCCAAAAAAAATTTTTTTAAAGATTTTATTTCTTCATTTATTGAGCAAGTGAGAGAAAGCACGAGTTATGGGGGGAGGAGCAGAGGGAGAGGGACAAGCAGACTCTGTGCTGAGCACCGAGCCTGATGGGGGTTTGTTTCCACTACCCCGAGATCCTGAGTTTGAAATCAGGAGTCAGACACTTAACGGACTGAGCCATCCAGGTGCCCCTGTGAGTTTCTAAATTTCTTTTAAAGAGAGTTACGTAACATTGGCATCAAAATCGGACAGATAGCCAACACACAAGAAGATTGCAGCTCGTTTGTGATTGACAGTGTGGAGTCTTCAGTGAGATCTCGGTGCAGAGCTCTGCAGCAGCACCATCCCGTAGCCCAGGGGGGCTTTGTTCCATGTTGTTCACTCAAAGGGGGACCTTGCCTGTAGCGCTTTACAGATATCAGTATCCATTCCAGGAGCTAAAATGCTTTTTTTTTTTTTTTAAGATTTTATTTATTTATCTTTGGGAGAGTACACGCATGCAGGTGCACAAGCAGGGGGAGCGGCGGGCAGAGGGAGAAGCAGGCTCCCCGCTGAGCAGGGAGCCCGATGCGGGACTCCATCCCAGGACCCTGGGATCATGACCTGAGCTGAAGGCAGACGCTTCACCGACTGAGCCACCCAGGTGTCCCTAAAATACTTTTTGAATTGGTGAAAAAAAGTTGAAGGCACCAGTTTACCCCTGCCCTCCCACATCATCTCCCCACCTCACCGCCCACACCATGGTAACTATTTTCCAAAGTTCCTCTTCATCCATACACTGTTGCTTTTTGCAGATACTAGTCCAGAGTACTGAAACCCCCAAAGCCCCGAAATATGAAAGTTGTTTTATTTTGGTTTTTTGTTCCACTGTGTTGCTAAAACGTCACTAAGTGTATTCAGGGGATCTCCTAGAGCTGTTTTTTGTTAGTTGGTAGCTGTCCAGTCATTAATTTTGTGGGGGGATGGGGAAAGCTGGGTTCTCCCACATTGCCATTTTTTCCATGAGTTTTTATTTTTGTTTTTTAAATTTTGGTACAAGTCTATTAAACTATAAAACCTGCCCTAAACTGATGTGAGGCTAATTTTATGTTTATCCTATTTAGTGTATGTCTTTTACATTTTGCTTCGGAAATACTAAGGAGTCTGGATGTGAGGTACTGACCCAGACCCTGCACGGCTGTGACATCATACACGACATGGGCGCCGTGTTTCTCCAGTGGAAACCTTTTGAATTCTGAGACATACTTGGCCTCCAGGGTTTGGACCAGGGATTGGGGGCCTGAACAAGGTGATGTAGGGAATGTTCCCCACTGTACATCAGAGGGCGCTCACTGGACATCTGGTTATGGTACCCTAGCGGCAGAGGCGGCCCTCATTCTGCAGAGTTTTCTGTGTTGTTCATGCCCTCCACTTACTTTGTTGGTGCCCTGCTGTGATTTTAAACACATGATAAGATTTACCATCTTAACCATTTTTAAGTGTACAGCTGAGTAGTATTAAGTGTGTTCGTGCTGTTGCGGAAGGGGTCTCCAGAACTTTCTCATCTTCCCAAACTGAAACTCTGTACCCATTAAACAACAACTCTCTATACCCCTCCTTTTGGCCCCTGGTAACCACCATTCCACTTTCTGTTTCCATGAATTTGACTACTCTAGGAACATTTTATAAGTGAAATCATATATATTTGTCCTTCTGTGACTGGTTTCTTTCACTTAACATAATGTCCTCAGGGTTCATCCATGTTGTAGCATGTGTCAGAATTTCCTTCCTCTTTAAGGTTGAACAGTATCCCGCTGTGTGAATAGACCATTTTGTTAATCCATTCATCTGTGGAGAGACACTTGCATTGTTTCCACCTCTTGGCTATTGTGAATAATGCTGCTATGAACGTGGATGTTTATATATCTTCTTGAGACCCTGCTTTCAGTTCTTCTGGGTGTATACCCAGAAGTAGAATTGCTGGGTTATATGTTAATTCTGTATCGAATTGAGGAGCGTCTATACTGTTCTCTGCAGTAGCTGCCACCATTTCACATTCCCACCAGCAGTGCACAAGGGTTCCATTATCTCTGTATTCTCACCAACACGTGTTATTTTCTGTTTGTTTGTTTGTGTGTGTGTGTGTGTGTGTGTGTTTTTGTTTTGTTTTGTTTTGTTTTTGGGTAGTGGCCATCCTAATGGTTATGAGGTATGGACATCATTTTTTTCTTTTTTTTTTTTTCTTTTTTTTTTATGATTTATTTATTTTAGAGAGAGGAGCACATTCACGGGGGTGGTGGGTAGAGTCTTAGGCACACTCCACGCTGAGCACAGAGTCCGACACGGGGCTTGATATCACACCCTGAGGTCACAACCTGAGCTGAAATCAAGAGTTGGATGCTTCATTGACTGCGCCACTCAGGCACTCCTGGGCATCATTTTAAAGTTTTTCCCCTTTTCAGTTTTTATCTTCTCATAACTTGAGTGTTACAGAAAAGTAGTAAGACTATGATAAAGAATTAGGCATCCGTTTTTGGTTAAAAACAACAAAAACAAAAGGAGCGGGTATATATTTCATTTTTCTTTTAACCTTTTTTCCTCGCTAACTCTTACTTTGAAGGATGTCAGGGACGCCTGGGTGGCTCAGTTGGTTCGGCTCAGGTCACGATCTCAGGGTCCTGGGATCGAGTCCCAAGTTGGATTCATTGCCCAGTGGTGAGCCTGCTTGTCCCTCTCCCTGCTCTCGTGCTCTTGCCCTCTCTCTCCCTCATCAATAAATAAGTAAATGCTTAAAAAAAACAAAAAGATGTCAATCCTATAGAAAAGCTGAAAGATCGGTATCATGAACAACCTTGCCCTTCACCCAGATTCATCACTTAGCATTTTGCATATTCGCTTCAGAATAACTTGAGGATATAACAGCTTATCTGGAAATACTTCACTGCACTTCCAAGGATAAGAGCCTTCTGTAGGGGCGCCTGGGTGGCGCAGTCGTTAAGCGTCTGCCTTCGGCTCAGGGCGTGATCCCGGCGTTCTGGGATCGAGCCCCACGTCAGGCTCCTCCGCTGGGAGCCTGCTTCTTCCTCTCCCACTCCCCCTGCTTGTGTTCCCTCTCTCGCTGGCTGTCTCTCTCTCTCTGTCGAATAAATAAATAAAATCTTAAAAAAAAAAAGAGCCTTCTGTAATATATCTGTAATAACATTATAAATCTAAGAGCATTTATAGTCCTTCCATAATTTTATCTTATATGGAGTCCATATTCAAATTTTCCAATTGTCCCCAAAATGTCTTCTATCTCCTTCCTTCTTCCCCTCTCCATTCTGGATTCAGTCAAGGTCCACACACTGCATGGACACCCCAAAGAGTGAGTCCATGTACCACAGAGCACAGGAAAGCACCCTGAGGGGGTGCGTGTGGAGTAAAACGTCTAGTAGTAAACGTAACGTGTGAGTGCCAGGTCTGTGAGAGGCTGGCTTGTGAGATAGAAGAGCCCATCGTGTCCATCACAGGGATGCTAGCTCTCGCTCCATCAGTCTATATGTGTAATGCATTCCCAATAAAAATACCAAAAGACTTTATGGGGGGTGGGAGGATTGCACAAACTGATTCTAAAGTCCGAATTTTCAAAAGCAAGCAATGGCCAGGAAATTATTGGGAAGGTAATAAAAGGAGACTGGTTCTACCCTGCGGTCACACGTGTTACGGAGCTGCAGGAATCCAAGCTGCTTCTGGTGCCTGAGGAGATACGGGAACATTGTTGGGAAAGGAGTGACTTTGAACACAGACACAAGCCTGACAGGAGCTTGGTGTTTTATTAAAGATGGCATCCCAGGTGGGGGAAGGTGATGATGGGGTGTCCCTCTCGAAAAACAAAGTTGCCCCTTGTCTCACACGTTGTACCAAAATAAACTTCAGGTGGATCGATTTGTTGTTGTTAAATGATCTGTTATTGAAATATTTTCCTTTGTAGTTCTTAACTAGCTGGCCATTCCAGTAACCTCTGTTGATGTCACCTGTGGTGTCATGAGGGTGGCGGCCAAAGGCATTGCAGGCCCAGCCTGGGCAGTCCCCAGGATCACTTTAATGGCTCCAGAGAATGAGTTCTCTGGCTAAAAACGCTGCCGCATCTATCAGGCAGTGTTGATACTCTCATCAAAAGTGATGGTTCCACTGTGCTTAATGTTTTTCTGCTTCTTTCTGTCTCTTGGTGGTTCCTTGAGGGGTTTGATAATCAGGGCAGAGGTAAAAGGTACCACTTCAATCTAGGCCTATTTGTTCTGTGTTTGTTTGTTTGTTTTAAATTTTAAGTAGGTTCCAAGCCCAGCCTGGGACTCTAACTCACAACCCTGAGATCAAGACCTGGGCGCTTAGCCAACTGAGCCACCCAGGCATCCTGGGGCCTGTGTGTTCTGAACGGTCAGTTTCACTGTAATCCTTAGACCCTTCCAATCACTGGTTGCCTTGGTGATGTCATCACTAACCTTTTTTGGAGACAGCCCCAGGGGGCCGGTCTTGGGGGCCAGGGCAGACATGGCACCGACTTCCCCACCAGCGCACCTCAGGTGTAAGACCTTGATCTCATTGGGGTCAAACTTGGTGGACGGAGCATGGGCGGAGGTGGCTGGTGTTATATGAACCTGGATTCAGGATGACCAAAGAGAGTTGTGCCTCAAGTGGTTCAGCAGTTTTTCTTTTTTTTAAGTAGGCTCCACACCCAACGTGGGGCTTGAACTCAGGACTCTGAGGTCAAGAGTTGCATGCTCTACCAACTGAGCCAGCCCGGTACCCCAATCAACAATTAAAAAAACTATAGAGGATAGCATGGGAAAAATTGTTTTTTAAGATTTATTTATTTATTTGAGAGAGTGCGCTCACAAGCATGCGAGCGGGGGGTGGGTTACAAGGGGCAGAGGGAAAGGGAAAGAGAGAATCCTAAGCAGGTTCCACGCTCAGCACAGAGCTCGACATGGGGGCTTGATGTCACAACCCCGAGATCATGACTGAGCCGAAACCAAGAGTCTGATTTCTCAACTGACCGAGCCACCCCAGCACCCCGGGGAAATGTTTTTTAATGTTATCTCAGAGAGAAAAGCCTTTCTAAGTCTGGCATAAAACTCACAGGCAAAAAAGAAAACGAGAAATTTGCATTCAAAACAGACAAACTTCTGCATGGCAAACAGCATCGTCAAATCAAAAGATCCGAGGGAGGAAAAAAATTTCAACTCATTCGAAAAAGGGCAGATTTTGTCAAATTGACAAGACAGAGTCTAATAGAAATTGGACAAAGAATCTGGACTGTTAAAAAAAAAAAAGCATAGAAATGGCACTTTAAAGGGTGCCTGGCTAGCTCGGTTGGGTCTCAGGGTCATGAGATTGAGCCCCACGTCGGGTTCTGTGCTGAGCGTAGAGCCTGCTTGGGATACTCCCTCCCTTTTCTCTCTAAGGAACAAAAATAGGTAACCTGAGTGTGTTGCAGCCGCAGGTTAAATCAAGCATGACAGCCTTTACAGGAAGAGGGGCAGCCCTATGTATAGCTAAGGAGCCATTTCCAAGATGCATTGTTAAGTCAAAATGGGATGTAGAGTATAAGATACATGGACTGCCTTTGGGTGTAGTGCTGCCCTGGGAAGGGGAGCTGCTGGCCTGGAGCAGAGCAGAGGAGGGAGGGGAAGAGCAAAACTTTCACCCTGGTGTATATTTAAAGTCTTGCACTGCTATATATATTACCTAGTTGAAAAATAAACAGAATGTAAAAATAGCTACTCTGTCCCCTGTATGTGGCTGTCATATTTCAGCCCTGCCGCCTCCCCTGATGACCAGCCGCTTTCCCCCTGAACAACTAATTAACTGGCTTCCCTGGGATGCGTCAGGGGCATCTCACTGATGGTGACTCCGACCTCACTCTCTGACCCCGTTCCTCCCAAGTTCCTGTCAGTCCAGCTAACCCAGCCAAGGGCTCGGGTTCCTCCAGTGCTCTCCTAGATTCAGTCCTTCAGCATGTTCCCTCTGCCACCGCCCCCCCCACCCCGGGCCCGCAAGAACCCTCTTGCCTGAAAAGTCTGCTCACACCACCCTCCTGTGTAAAATTCCCCGACAGCGCTTCATTGTGCTTGGATTTCAATCCTGACTCAGTTTTGACCTGGGGGAAGCAGGCTCTGGCCCTGTCTCACCTGCTCACTTCGTCCTTGTGCTGGTCTTGCTGTCTTGCATACTGAACTCATCCCTGCCCCAGGACTTGAGCTCCTGTCTCCGCCGCCTGGAATGCCATCCACTGGCTGGTGAGGTGCCACCCAACCCCGTCGCGGCCTGTCCTTGCTCCTCATCACAGTCCACCTGCTCCCCCCCTCCCGGCTGGGCACTCCTAGATCCGGTGCCTTGTTGTGCTTCTTTCTAGCATTTCCTCACTCAGAAATGCCCTATTCTCCTCCCTAGCATCAAACTCCTTGTAAGTAGGAGTCTTAACTACTTTACTTGACTATTAATCCTCTGACCCTAAATGGTACTTGGCATTTAGTTTTTCAGTATATTTTGGATGAAATGACTTTTATGACTTGTTTCCCATTTATTTATTCATCCATTCATTCATGACATGCTCTGGGCTGCTGCTGTGATCCAGGAAGTATATTGTGGATGCAGCAGGAAGCAAGCCAGACGTTGTCCTTGGCTCCAGGAGGCTCAGGTGCCACACCCTGCAGCACGTGAAACACAGACAGTGATTTCTAGGATGGCTGTCCAAACTTGATCAGGAGCTGGTGGGCACCTTCTGTGGCTAGACTCAGAGCACAGAGCGAACCAGCGTTCTGTTGCTCATCACTGCTGGGTGATGCTCCCTGCTCCCTCTCACTCTCTGCGGCCTGGGCTGGTGTCCTGATTGATACAGATTTGCTCATTGTGGGGCTTGAACTCATGACCCTGAGATCAAGACCTGAGCTGAGATCAAGAGTCGGACGCTTAACAGACTGAGCCACCCAGGCGCCCTTATCGTTGATAAAGATTGATACGACAGCACTGTTTCATGTTTTTACTTTGCAGAGGAATGTTTGCTGGGGGATTGAAGGAGATGGAGCAGGAAGAGGTCCTGATCCACGGCGTGTCCTACAATGCCATGTGCCAAATCCTGCATTTCATTTATACCTCTGAGTTGGAGCTCAGCCTCAGCAATGTCCAGGAGACGCTGGTCGCCGCCTGCCAGCTGCAGGTGAGGCTGCCCTTGCTCCAGCAAGGCAGACCCAAACCCAGGGGGTGAGCCCCGGGTGTCTGCTGGGCAGTAGCGTGAGCGGGATCAGAGGCGAGGATACCAGGCAGCAAAGGAGACTGCCGGTAGGGCAGAGGCTCTAGGGTGTTGCACGGCTCAGCCAGCCCCGGGCGCCAAACCATAGCTGCTCCAGACCCCTCCAGGCCCAGGCTCCTCTGCCCTCTGCTCTTCTGCTGGTTCCTTTCCTTCTGCCTGGGTCTCCCCGCCCCGGAGAAGATCCCTCATGTAAACATGGGGGCCAACCCCGAGGCAGGTGTGTGGCGTCCCACGTGCCCTGGTGTCTGATGAAGCTGAGCTGTCCCCACAGCTGTGCAGGCCTTTTCGCTCATCCACTTGGCCTCGTCAGTCTCTTCGAACCTACTTTCCTTTTTGTCATTGAATGTTGAATACTTGTGTTCCTACA
Organism: Ursus maritimus; assembly: GCF_017311325.1. Classification (NCBI taxonomy): domain Eukaryota; kingdom Metazoa; phylum Chordata; class Mammalia; order Carnivora; family Ursidae; genus Ursus; species Ursus maritimus. The sequence goes on from NW_024425897.1 coordinate 2,425,753, forward strand.
GAACTCAGAAAGTTTTCTGAGGCTTTGACAGCGTGACTTACGTTTTGGAAGGCTGTGTTACCTCGGTGCGTTGGTGCAGTCACTCAAGGGCTGGGCCTACACGTGCCTTTGCTTTCAGGAGCCGTTGTCAGACGGTCTCATCTGGCTGAAGAGACGTCTCATCTTACATTTGTTGAAAATGAAAATGAAATACTATGCTGAATTCATTATCCTGACCTTTTTTCAGGTCAGAACACGTTTGGGGCCATCAAAAAAACCTCAAGTCAGGAAAACCAACCTGTTCAAGGGTGTTCGGGGCCCCAGCAGTTCCTGCGCCGTTCCTCTCAGATGGGCAGGGGGAGGTGCTTGGCCTGTGCTTGTTGGGTTGGTTTGACCATGGCTCACCATATGCAGTGAGTAGATGGAGTTGAGCCAGTGCTCCTGAGCACTTCAGCACTTTCTGAGGCCATTGCGGGGGGCAGCATGGGATGGGGAGCCCCTGCTTTACCTTGAGCAGCCCAGCTTTTGGGGATTTTATTTTTAACATAGTGGGCTTATCTATGCAGTGTTGTTTTTAAAGCGAGTGTTACTTGGTATACCAGTTCCAAGTCCATAGGCCCACGAGGGTCATGTTTGTTCGTGTAGCCAGTACCACATGCCCCCACATGCTGTGCCTTGCACTCACTAGCTCAGGATCAGACTATTGGTGGTGTCCCCAGAGACCTGGATCTGAATCCCGGCAAGACTGTCACACAGGGTAACCCGCAGCAAGGGTTCCTTTCTCCGAGCCTCTCCTGGGACTCCTGCACTGGGCAGACCTGCGGTGATTACTCTGCAAGTGTCCCTAGCAGAGGGCCCCCTGCTGTGACAATGAGGATGGGAAGGAGAGGGTGACACGGTCCCTGGGTTCTTCAGGAGCTGCTTCTCATGCCCACTGAGGGCTGTTTGCTCTCACTTCCTCCCCAGAACCTGGTCCTCAGTGTCCTGGCCCACGACAGATCAGAAGTAGTATTTTAGGAAGAAGAGGCAAAGCACAAGTGCCTGCCGAGGGAGAAAATGGGTAGTTGAGTGAAGACTTTCAGGACCTAACAGAGCCCTATGGGGATGTTCCATCTGGGGCAGACACATGCCTGGCACTTTGCAGGTTTCCATTGAGTGCTTAGCTAATGACCTGGCAAGCATGGAGTATCTTTGGAATGAGAAAAAAATAAAGATAAAAAGATTTTAAACGTGTATTAATAAGCTTCACATACCAGCAGAATCACTGTATGTGTACTGGTTAATTTGTTGATGATGAGTGAGGTATTCCCATTTTTAGAGCAATTTCAAAATCCTGTTTTTCTAAACAACTTAGCAACGTCTGGGCCGCTTTCCCTAGAGCCCTCCTCTCTGTCTCCTTCACCTTGCCAGCCTCTGACTGTCTAATCGTGGGATGGCCTCTAAGCCTGTGGCTCATTTCTCGGCTCCCACCTCAGCACTATTCTGTCTTGCCCTCTTTTCAAACCACCAGTTCTTCTGCATGATGGGAAAAGGGCAGATGTCAGCCACCCGGGACCCCTGTGCTAGCCAGAGTCATGCAGGCCTCTGCCCAGGCAGGATGGCCTCCAGCCTTTCAAGAACTGTGTGGGGTTCCCAGGAAGGGTGCTGGGTGAGCATCTGAAATGCCATACTGGCAGTTCTTAGCTTGTGGGTGGTTCAGGGCCCTGCTCCTGGGGTGGAGGGTGGGTTCCCTGGGGCTGCAGGCTGCAGCTGCGGGGGTTGTGGCAGGAGAAGAGAACTGGATGTCTCGTAGAAAGCCTGGGCTCCCAGGTGCCTTCCAGAGCATGGGTGGCTAATGTGGTGGCCACTGTGCTGCTTCCTGATTCTCTGGAGATTCACTGCTTTTGATCTGAAAGGGTCCGCTCTGTGCCAGGTAGTTTCTGGGTACGGTCTCGTTTTCAATTTATTCCTCTCTGCTTATAGAGGAGGAAACCGAGGCTCAGAGCAGTTAAGAACGTGCCACAGACCTCTTCCAAGCCTGGATTTAAACCCAGTCAGTCTGCAGTGAGTCCCCGTCGCCTCTAGAGTTGGGGGAGAGCAGCTGCGCCACGCCTCCACTTCAGGAAAGGTTGGGGGGTGTGGCGAGGGGCCAGCTGTAGCCAACGGCTGTTATCCTCTGTCTCCCTCACCCAGACACTGTTCCCAGCCCGGGCTTGAACGGGGCTTATTCTCTTCACAGATTCCAGAAATCATCCATTTCTGCTGTGATTTTCTCATGTCCTGGGTGGATGAAGAGAACATCCTTGATGTCTACCGGCTGGCGGAGCTGTTTGACTTGAGCCGTCTGACCGAGCAGCTGGACACCTACATCCTCAAAAACTTCGTGGCCTTCTCTCGGACTGACAAGTACCGCCAGCTTCCCCTGGAGAAGGTCTATTCCCTCCTCAGCAGCAACCGTCTGGAGGTCTCCTGCGAGACCGAGGTTTACGAGGGCGCCCTGCTCTACCATTACACCCTGGAGCAGGTGCAGGCCGACCAGATCTCACTGCACGAGCCCCCCAAGCTCCTCGAGACAGTGCGTTTTCCTCTGATGGAAGCTGAGGTCCTCCAGCGGCTGCACGATAAGCTGGACCCCAGCCCGCTGAGGGACACAGTGGCCAACGCCCTCATGTACCACCGCAACGAGAGCCTGCAGCCCAGCTTGCAGGGCCCTCAGACAGAGCTGCGGTCGGACTTCCAGTGCGTCGTGGGCTTTGGGGGCATTCACTCCACACCGTCCACTGTCCTCAGTGACCAGGCCAAGTACCTGAACCCCCTACTGGGAGAGTGGAAGCACTTCACCGCCTCCCTGGCCCCCCGCATGTCCAACCAGGGCATCGCGGTGCTCAACAACTTTGTGTACCTGATTGGAGGGGACAACAATGTCCAGGGCTTCCGCGCCGAGTCCCGGTGCTGGAGGTAGGCAAGGGTGCTGGGCTGAGACGTGGTCTGTGGATGACGCTGTGGTGCGGGAGTTATGGGCTCAAGAGACTGCTCATGGGGTGGGTTCTGCGAGGGCTGAGGCACTAGCCTTTTAAGTTCATCTTGTGGCTTGTCGGGGTACACCTGTCTTATGAAGTAAAGTCCAGGTTAATTTGGAGAGTACGGGCCACGATGAGGCAAGGAAGAGGGGACCGGGCATGCTTGTTTTCGCTCTTGTCCTCTTCTCAGACCCACTCACCGTGCGTCACACCCCGCTGTCTTGTGGGTGAGGAGCTAGGTTGTGAATGACTGTGCACTTGGACTGGCTGAGCACAGGGATCAGCCTCGGAAAGAGGGGACCGTGTTGCCAGGAGCACTGGGCGGGGCAGCTGCTCCTTCCATCTTGCCCTCTCCAGCTTTGACATGTCTCATCCCAGGCTCCCTTTGCCCATCAGCTGTGCTCTGCTCTCTTAACCACAAGCCCTTGGTGGAAGAGGGCGTCCTGTCCTCCCTCCCTCTTTGGTAGTATACAGTCCTCAGCCCAGGGTACCCAAAAAGCCAACAGGCATGGCTGAGCCTCATACCAGATTTCATTACCCCTGCCTGCCCTAGCATCAGTAGTGTTGGCGGGCATGGGGTCCCCCTGAGGTCTTCTGAGCAGGCAGTTTTCCAAGAGCAGGAGGGTTATTATGAGGTACTATATATGTTTTTTTCTATATCTGAGGTCTTTATACAGAATTCCTGGTTCATAGCTTCCAAAACCCTTGGAATTTCCTGAGAGGAGCCGCTAATTTGTCTTTTGTTATGTTAATGAGAGAGTTAATGCGAGAGTGGCACCTCCAGGCGCCTTCCCTAGGAACTACACTCAGCATTTCAGCATCAAGTGGCCAGAGCTTTGAACTCTGTGACTCTAAGAATCCCGAGTGCGAGGGGTTGCTGGTCACCAGAAGAACCAGTCCTGCCGTTAGAGGGTTGGAATTTTAGTCGTGCCCTCTGACCTTGGGGAGAGGAGAAGGGACTGTGGTTGAATCAGTTGCCAATGGCCAGTGATTTAATCAACAGTGCCTCCGTAGTGAAGCCTTTAAAAACCCAAAAGGAGAGGGTTGGGGTAGGTGACCACCCGGTGGTTGGAGGTGCCGGGAGAGTGGCGCATCTACCTGGAGGGGGCATGGAACTCTCTGCCCATTCCGCAGACCTTGCTCTGTGCATCTCTTCTGTTTGGCTGTTTCTCATTTATATCTTTTTATAATAAATGGGTAATCTAGTAAGTGTAATGTTTCTCTGAGTTCTGTGAACTGCTCTAGCAGATTAAGGAAACCCAAGGAAGGAGGTCTTGGGAACCTCTGATTTATAGCCAGTTGGTTGGAGGCACAGCCTGGTGCTTATGATTGGCATTCTGAGCTGGAGGGGGTCGTTGGAACCTCCCGTTGGTAGCCTGTAGGTCAGAGCATAGGTAACAGCCTGGGCTTGTGACTAGTGTCTGAAATGGGGACAGGTGGGGCGGGGTGGTACCGTCTTGTAGAGTGAGCCCTCACCCTGTGGGATCTGATGCTATCTCCAGGTCGATAGTGTTGGGATTGAGTTGAATTGTGGGCACTTAGTTGGTGTCTACAGAATTGCTTATTGGTGTGGAGAAAATGTCATGCCCCCCGCCCCAACATGCACATTGGAGTTGAGTACAGGAACCCAAAAGGAGGGGTTTTGTGGACTGTCCTGTCTGTAGGATGCTTCCAGCTCTGTCAGCGTATCGAGCTGTGATCCCACAAATCCATTTTTGGGGGTAGAACAAAGGAATCAGGGTAGGTCCCCACAGCCTCAGCCACCATTAGGTGTCCAGGGCCCCTCCACTGTGCTTTGGTTTGATTTCGTGGGATTCGACGTATGTGGGAAGTCTCCATCTTCTGCAAGCTGAAAGGAAGCTGGGTATTGCGGGGAGATTGCCAGCTGCTTCCGTGGCTGTGCGTTAGGTACTGACCAAGTTCATGTTCACGTTTCCATCTTCGAGGGCGGGGGTGGGGTCTGGCCTGCCCATGCCTCTCGGAAGTGAGCATGAGGTGACCATGGCCCAGCTGCTTCTGCTTTCTGGACCCCAGGAAGCAGCCACCCCTGTTAAACTGAAGAGACCCAAAGCTTGGCACCTCAACTGCAGTTAAATACAGGACAGGCTGAGTTCAGAAAGGAGGAAACAGTATGTTCATTTTCTCCCTAACCAAATACCCTCCACAGTGGGGGTGGCAGCACCAGGTTCAGCCTTCCCTTGAAAAGCCTTCAAAGCTTCTTATTTAGGGGCCTATTTCCCCGTTAGAGGGCCAAGGCGAAACCTCTCTGCTGAGAGCAACCCACAGACCTGCAAAAGAGACCTCTCTAGGGTGTTGTGGTCACCAGCCCTTAGCATACAGTGGGGTGGTTGTGTGCCCACAGGGAGGCCGTGGAGCTTTCCCACAGGGGGGGCCACTGCCTGCCCTTTGTCTGCCCTTTTACTGCCTTGCTGTCAGTTTCACTCAAGACCGGTCCAAATCTCTCGTTGGTGAACATGTGCTGTGAGCGCCATGCCAAACTCTGGACAATGCTAGTATCAGCACCAGTGTTTGATAACCGCAGCTTCAAACTCCAGTGACAAGGTTGGATCATTGTAGCCGGTGGGGTGGGTGAGACCTGCCTGGCAGGGGAGGCAGTGCAAAGGGGTTGGGGTGCAGTGTCTGCCTGGGTGGTGGGGAGGACCCTGGGGTGTCATCTCTACAGGGTGAGAGTTCCATTAATCCCCTCATAGACTTAAAACTGCCAGATGGATCTTAACTTGAATGGTCTAAAGAGTGTGGTCGTCTCCCTTCTCCCCTTCCTTAATTTTCGAGCCTTGGGATCTACAGACTCTCGGAATACAAGAAGACAAAATTTGCAGTTAGGGTTTGCATTTGGGGTGTTGGAGACTTACCAGGTTGTATCAGAGCATCGGTACAACGGGAACTGCATATGAGAAGTTAGATGTCTTGGAGCAAATTGTATTTGTACTCCCCCCCCCCGCTTTTCAAAGTCTGCGTTACTCCACTTTGCTTTTGTGAAAGACCTACATTAGTGCCTGTTGTCGCTAGCCAGTAGATTCCAAAGAGGATTTTCGCTTTTACAAAAAGAAGATGAAAAGCGAAGATAGCGTTTCAGCATTGGTTTTACAGCGAGCTTTTACAGAGAGACAGCACGCACCCTGAGCGAGAGTGGCACCTCCAGGCGCCTTCCCTAGGAACCACGCTCAGCATTTCAGCGTCCAGCTGTGAGTTTTGAACTCTGTGAGCATCTGTGGTTATCTCTGTGCGTCTGTTAGCAAGGAGTGACCTAAGGTATCAGAAAAGCCCTGAGAGTGGTTATTTTTTGGGTCTGGGAACGCTCAAATTTTTTTCCACGTGAATTAATGCTGTTTGCTTTGTTTTATGCCATTTCAGCTTTTGAGAGGTTTCCAAGGAACAGCCTGCTTTCAGATGGGGGGACCTGTACTGACTGCCCGCCTTGCCCATGGCCTGTTGGACTCTACTTAGGGTAGCAACTTGTTTTCGCCCTTAGGCATTTCCGTGGCTGTTCATATTTCAAAAGATATTTTTAAAAATTTCTTGGATTGTAATGGACTTCATTACTAGTCATGGAAATGCTTAAGTTGTGGAAACACAGAAGAAAAATGGTCTGCTCAATTTAACAAAGACCTCCGAGCATCTTGTATTAACTCTAGCTTGCGCTTCTGAGTTTGCAGTAAGGCGATCCAAAATCTGCCTTAAAGTGACGAAAACGGTTGATATCCTTATATAGCTAGTTTTTATTAGAAAAAACATTACTTGAGGATTTATTCCAACACAGTAGAAAATCAATCCAATAAAGAGGGAAATCTGGGGAGTAAGAAGTGGGCGCAACTGTGGTTGCGTCTAAATTATGGATGTATGGTGTATGTGTAGTGCGTGTGTGGTGTGTGCTCATGTGTGTTAAATCTGAAACCACAAATCCATATGAATGCATCCGAGGAAGCTGTGAGGTCAGGAGACCAGAAGGAAGCAAGCGGAACTATCTGGTGGGTCTTGTCTCACTCTGGTGGAAGATGCTGACTTGCACTTGACTGGAAGCGGGGGTGGGGGGGACATGTACGTGAATGAGTGTCGTGCACAGGAAAGGTAGTGGGAAGTGCCCATCCCAGTCAGTTGGCAGGGCCTCCATGAGTGCTGAGCCCCTGGACTAGCCTGGGCTGCCTGTCCCCACCTAGACCTTCAACTGGCTGAGTCCCTGGCCAGTGAGTTCTTAAATGGCAGGCCCTTCCTGGTCTCCATGAGAGAGCTCTGCCCTCCCAGCCCCTGCTGCCCAGTAGATCATGACTTCTGGATAGATCACCCCATCTGTACCTCCACAGTGGCAAGAAGGGTACTTGTCTGGCGTTTCCCTTGGGATTCCCTGCACTGAGCACCATGCCTGAGCCACGTTGGGTGGCCAGCGAATATTTGCAGAGTGACCAAATGGTTTCACTGCTGGTAATCTTTGTTTAGTTCATCGAGTAGACGGTGAGTGATCTGCCCTGAGCTACATTGAAGTCTAGGAATACAGACCTGAACCAGTCCTTTACAAACTCCCTTCTGGTTTAACAAGGACCCTTTTCATGTGCATTGTCCTTTCTGAGCCCTCGTGATAGCTTTTGTAGGCAGGTGGCATCCTCCCCTCGGCCAGGTGTGGAAACTAATGCCGGAGAGGAGAACCAATACCTGCGTGCATCCGACTGGACAGGGACAGACAGCTCTCGAACCTGGGTCTGCGTGACCCGTGCGCATGTTTTTTCTCTCCTGTTAGCCCCAGCCCCTGAGGTTTCCTGTCATTCCAAGAGCTGGCCAAAAGGCGCGGGCAGGAAGGAGCAGCTGCAGAGCACATCTAACCTGTGCTTTGGGGTAAAGGATGAAACCCGTCTCTTCACCGACCCGTATATGGCATTGATCAAAGAAAACTCTGTTCGTTCTCTAATGAGCCAGTTGAAGTTCAGCTTATCCCCTTGGAGTTGGTCTGTCTGTGGAGAAATAAAAACTACTTATCTGAAAGTGGCTATAATTATGCACGAGCTGTTGAGCAGGGAGGCTTCAGAAGCAGGCACTCAGGTGCTGGTGCCTGAGTGAATGTCCAGTGGAAAGGGCCTGACACAGGTTGGGGGGAGAGTGGACTTTGGGGCTCGGGCTGATAGGGTCCTGGTCACTCAAGGCTCTGTAATCCTCTGTATTCATCCAAATAGCAGAGTGCCATGCCATTCACCATGTCCTGCAGAGTGCCAGGCCTGGGGCATGGAGTGGGGCAGGGCTGAGTGCTGGCAAGGTCAGTGTGGACTGGCTTGTGAAGGGCCTCAGGTGCTAGGCTAAGTGAGGATTTTGGTATGAGTGGGGGCTTGCTGGTGAGTGTGGGATCGGGTGAGCAGAGGGAGCACGGGGTTCCATTCAGGACCAGTGAGCAGCCAGCTGGAGATGGCTAGGAGGACTTTGCTCTGTGGGTCCGACATGCGGGAGGAAGAAGTGAGGGGTGATAGTTGGTCTCCTGGGATGGCTGAAATCGCATGGGTTGAGCATGTGAAGGCCTTCATTAGCGAACGAAGGGCAGAGCGGCCTCAGGGGTGTGGGAGGGGGTAGTTGCACAAAAGAGCTCAGAATGAAGCTGCTGCTTGGGGATATGACTTTTTTAAAAGGTTGATGGAGAAAGAGGCAGGGTTGGGGACAGCTGTGTCTCCCAGGAAAGGGGCGTGAATGTGGCCCTAGTGTCGGGAGAGCGAGCTTTGCAGCGCTGGGGCTCAGCAGGAGCTCCGGAGAAGCTCAGCGGTGGTCAGCTTCCCTGACCGCCTCTAGCTGCTCTCCTGGGAAGCCCTTCAGTACAGCAGTGCTCCTCTGGCCTCGTGGGCCTGCTGCAGCCAGTCCAGCATGGGAGATAATTCTCACTCCTGGCAACAGGACAGCTTAGGAGAGGCACATGAATTGATGGAGGAGTGGGCTGTGACAGGAGCCTGGCAGACCACCCCAGAGGGAGTGTTGGCATTGACTGGAGGCTGGGAGGTGTTGTGTCTGTCCAGGGGCGGGGCCATAAGTGGGCGTTCCTGAATGAGAACAGGGCCATGGGGACCATGGATTTGGATAGGTGAGATGGAGGTGGCTGTAGGAACAGCCATGGGACAACCTGGGGTGGACAGATGAGTGGGCTAGAAACCACCCCCCCATGAGATTGCCCCTAGAAGGTGCTGGCATTTTGGGCAGAAACCCGAGGGGCTCCTGGCCATGCCTTCCAGGCTCAGTGCTGGGGACACACCCATGTTCCGGCATGTAGTGGCCTGCTGGTATGGTTGTGGGTAGGCATGTGCTGGTGTGTCAGGGCAGCTGGTGGGGGTGTGCTTCGGCGTACAGTGGCGGGCTTTCTGGCCTATCAGTGATGCAGCTGCCCTCATGTTCTCTCAAAAGGTATGACCCAAGGCACAACCGCTGGTTCCAGATCCAGTCGCTGCAGCAGGAGCACGCCGACCTGTGTGTGTGTGTTGTGGGCAGGTACATCTATGCGGTGGCGGGCCGAGACTACCATAATGATCTGAATGCTGTGGAGCGCTACGATCCCGCCACCAACTCCTGGGCTTACGTGGCTCCGCTCAAGAGGGAGGTAAGGAAACCCCTCCAAGGGGGGCCTTTTCCTGCCCGCTTTCCTTCCGGGGTATGCAGAGAGTGGATGGTCAAGCCAGGAAACCGGGCCTAGTGGGCACCTCCAAAGACTCTGCACTGTGATTGGGGCAGGGGACCCCTGAGGTTCGGCCAGCCCCCTGGGGAGATCCTCCCCAAGTGTACACCAGATCCCATTCCCCAGAATTTCATCCCCATCTTGGTCTCACCACCTTGGTCCCAGGAAGCTGCTTTATTTTTTATTTTTTTATTTTCTTAAAGATCTTATTTATTTGAGAGAGAGAATCTGAGGCAGACTCAGATCATGGAGCCCGACACGGGGCTCGATCATGGAGCCTGACACGGGGCTCCATCCTATCACTGCAAGATCAGAACCTGAGCTGAAACCAAGAGTTGGAGTTTCACCCAACTGAGCCACCCAGGTGCCCCCCCCCCCCGGAAGCTGCTTTAACCTTGCAGTTCAAATGTAGACAGAAGCCTTCCCCTGGTCTGTCCCTCAGCACAGCTGAGCTGAGGTGAAATGTGTCCAAAGATGTTGTCAAACAGGAGGGAAACTGTGATAGAGGAGGGCTCAGGAGCCTCAGACTTCTCCATGGGCCTCCTGGAAGGTGAGGCCTTTGAAAAGCCAAAAACCCACTTTAGAAGTTGTAGTTCATATTTGTTTGCTTGGTTTTAAAGATCAGGTGTACCCAGGGGTACCCCTGGGCACTCCAGAGGTAGAGGATGGCGTGGGGACCCATGTGGGGGCTGTTGTCCGGGCTCTGCCACAAGAGCTCCTGCCTTTCTGAACCTCTTTCCACATCTCCTCTCTTTATCTCTCACCCCTCTCCAATCCCCCCCAAGGCTGTAGTCTTTGACGTCAGGGGGCTGAGGTCTCCTTGATGGGTGCAGCTCTTCTCCATGGCCCATAAGGCCTCTGAGGCCAGGGGTTCTCTCCCAGGCAGGGAAAGCTGGTCTGCTCTGTGCTCCTCTGCTTCCCTGGGGAAGGAAACGCCTCTGCTGGGGTACTCCCTACCCTTATTCTGGAGAAAGAAAGAGATTTTTGCATGGGAAAGATCAGGGGGTCCTTGAGACCTGGTAGACCTCTGAATTCTGTTCTGGAAAGGAGTGAGTAGGAATGGGTGGTGTTGGGCTCCAGGGAGTGTTTGTCTGGAAGCTGCAGTTCTCCGATGTGGCCACAGAGGGGCAGCCTCGGCCTTCAACCAGGTTCATTCTGTCACTGTTCTTCCTTCTTTCATACCATTCATTTATACAGCTACTATTTATTAAGCACCTACCATATACCAAGCCCGGGGATCCAATGGTGATAAAAGATGAGAAAAGTTCCCCTCCAGATCACGGTGTCCACAGCCTAATAGGAGAGACCACTCTTAACCACTGAACAAATCAGTGAAGTAATTGCCGATTGTGCTAAGTGTGATGAAGGAAATGGAGAGGGTTGAGCTCAGCATTGCGCAGGGTGGGGGCTCTGGCAGGACTAATCTGAAAAGACTGGGGAAGGTCCATCTGAAGAGATGTTGAGTAGACCAAGGGAGAGGGAAGAAGGAGCTCCCAGGCTAGGAGGGGGACTTCCCAATTCTGAGAAAGAGGGTTGGCATGAGGAGGGATTGTGAAGAGACAGGATGGAGAGGAGCAGCTCCTGAGCCATCTGGTGGACCAGGTGGGGGCGATGGTGGCTTGTCCTAGGGTAGAGGCTATGGGGAAGAAGAGAGATGGGCAGGTTCGAGGTGTAGTTTGGAGGTAAACGGACCAGACTTGTTGATGGATCAGATGTTAGAGAATGAAAGATAGATCATGGAAGACACCCAGGCTCCAGATTTGAGCACCTGGGTGGATGGCTAAGCCGCTGACCAGGAGGACAAATGGGTTTGGGAATGAAAAAGAAAAGGAAGGGTTCCATGTAGAACATGATAACTATTCCAATGGGAAATGTCAGTTTGACATTAAAAGTCAAGCTCGGGAGTGGTCAGCCAGGAGATAGGTGGAGGATTTGTCAGGACATGATGGTGTGCTGGCAGTGGGAACAGCTGTGATCAGCTCAGAGGAGGAGGGACTATGAGAGGGTTGTGGAGGGGCGGCCAGGGAGATAGATGGGAAACCTGCCAGAGAGCAAGGGCATTTTCTCCTGTGTGCAGAGGGGGCCCACAGGTCCTGGAGAAGGCAGATAGGCAGCCCACATTGCTAATTTAGAACCCACAGTCAGACATAGTAAATGACTGAGGGAAAAGGCTGTCACACAGCCTCATCAGTTTGTCACATTCTCTTACCTGTTTCTTAGGGACCCATATAATGCCGAGTCCCACCAGTGTGGCATTATTAACAACTGGTTGCTGACATGCCCCCCACAGACCATGAACTCCCTGGCCTACTTCCTGTGTTCCAGAGGAGAAAAAGGGGATCTCTGCAGGGAACTCTCTCACTTAAAAACCTCCCCAGAGAACTCACACCTCTGGGAAGATAGAGTAGATGTATTCTTCCTAATTAATTCCTCTTGCTAAGTACAACTCAAAACTCTGGACACTAGAGTTTTGCTGGACACTCTCTCTATATATACATAAAAAACCCTTAAGATCATAATGGTTGAGAGAAGACAGTTCATCTAGGGATCTCAGGACCTGAGAAACAACACCGTACAGTAATGTGTTCCCTGGGTTTTCTTTTTGTCTCGTATACCCCAGTCTTGTAAGTACAGAGGCTGATAGCACCCATGGGAGGCCAACTTTGATAAATGTATAAAAATTGAAACCCTCACTGTGTTCTCTGTCTCAGATGGACTCAGACTAGAAATCACCAACAGAAAGTTAACAGGGGGAAAAAAAGTTAACAGGAAAATCTCCAAACAGTCGGAAACTAAACACACGTCTAAATAATCCACAGGTCAAGGGGGAATAATAAAATACCATGAAGCGAATGAAAATGGAAAGTGAGCATGTCAGCATTGGTGGCATCAAGCTATAGCTGTGCTGAGAGAGAAATTTGTGACACTAAAAGCATACATTAAAGAAGAAAAATCAACAATATAAGCTGCTATCTTAAGAACTTGGGGGGGGGGAGAGCAAAATAAAACCAAACCAAGCAAAAGAAATATTAAAGAGCAGAAATCAGTGAAGTTCAAACCATAAAAACAAGAGAGAAAATCAATGAAACAACTGGCTCTTAGGGCGCCTGGGTGGCTCAGTCGTTAAGCGTCTGCCTTTGGCTCAGGTCATGATCCCAGGGTCCTGGGATCGAGCCCTGCATCGTGCTCCCTGCTCAGTGGGAAGCCTGCTTCTCCCTTTTCTACTCCCCCTGCTTGTGTTCCCTCTCTCACTGTGTCTCTCTGTCAAATAAATAAAATCTTACAAAGAAAAAAAAAAAAAAAAGAACTGGCTCTTAACAAGATAAATAAAATTGACAAACCTCTAGAAAGAGAAGTCACAATTTAAAATATCAAGAGAAATGGGACATTACTACAAACCCTGCAGACATCAAAGTATGAGAAGGGAATACTGTGAACAACCCTACACGTGTAAACTTGGTTACAGATGAATTCCTCAAAAAGTACAATGTAACACAACTGACTCAAAGCTAAATAGATAATTTGAATAATCCTCTACCTGTTAAGGAAATTGAACTTCCCAAAAAGAAATATCCAGGCCTAGATAGTTTTATTGAGGAATTCTACTAAACATTTGAAAGTTAACAATTCTGCATATTTTTTTTTTCCAGAAAATGGAAGAGGAGGGAATACTTCCCAGTTCATCTTATGAGGTTAACATTAACTTGATAACAAAACCACACAAAGACAGCCCCCAAAAAAGACAAATCTCCCATAAATCTACATATGAATGTCCTTCCTTAAATCTTAGCAAATAGAATTATCCCCCTCAATAAAAGAAATGCATGACAAATGGAGTTGATTACAGAGATGGGAGGCTAGTTCCACATTTGAAATTAAATCAGTGTATAATCCACCATGTTAAAAATCATACAATCAGGGGCGCCTGGGTGGCACAGAGGTTAAGCGTCTGCCTTCGGCTCAGGGCGTGATCCCGGTGTTATGGGATCGAGCCCCACATCAGGCTCTTCTGCTATGAGCCTGCTTCTTCCTCTCCCACTCCCCCTGCTTGTGTTCCCTCTCTCGCTGGCTGTCTCTATCTCTGTCAAATAAATAAATAAAATCTTTTTTAAAAAATCATGCAATCATATCAGTCAAAGCAGGAAAAGGATTTGACAATATTTTGCCTCCGTTCATGATCAAACTAAAAAAATAAGAATAGAGACTAGTTTCCTTAACTTGATGAAGAACATCTACTAAAATCCTACTGCTAATATTGTGTTTAATGGTGAAAGACTGAGTTGAATGTTTTTCCTAAGATGGGGAGCAGGGCAAGGATGTCTGCTCTCACCACTCTTATCCGTCATAGTCCTGGAGGGTCTAGCCAGTGAAACATGGCAAGAAAAGAAAAAAATACATCCAGATTGAAAAGGAAGAAGTAAAACTGACCCTAAAGATGAATAAATTGTCCAAAGTGTAACGGAATCTACAGGGGCACCTGGGTGGCTCAGTTAGTTAGGTGTCCAACTCTTGATTTCGGTTCAGGTCGTGATCTCAGGGTCATGAGATCGATTCCCACATCGGGCTCCACACTCAGCACAGAGTCTGCCTGAGGTTCTCTCTCTCCCTCTCCCCCTCCCCTGCTTACATATTTTCTCTTTCTCTCAAATAAGTAAATAAATAAAAATCTTAAAGGAATCTATAAAAAAAAAAATCCTAGCACTAATAAGGGAGTTCAGTGAGATTGTAGGATATGAGATAAACCTGCAGAAATGAATTGCATTTTTGTATATTTAGCAATGAATATGTGGACACTGAAATGGAAAGTACTATTTATAATTGCTCAAAAAAATGAAATGCTTAGGTGTAAATTTAACAACACATAGAATTTATATGCTCAAAGTTATAAAATGCTGATGAAAGAAATAAAAGAAGATGTAAATAAGGGGGGAGACATACCATGTACATGGATTGGAAGACTCAAGTAATAAAGATGTCGTTCTTCCCAAATTGATATATGGTGTTTAACTCAATTCCTATCAAAATTCCAGCAGCAGTTTTTATAAATATAGATGAGACTATTCTGAGATTTATGTGGAAAGGCAAAGGATCTAGAATACCTCAGTTTTGTAAAGGAATAAAGTGGGAAGGGGGTGGTTGGGTGGCTCAGTCTGTTAAGTGTCTGCCTTCAGCTCAGGTCGTGATCTCGGGGTCCTGGGATCGAGTCCTGCATCGGGCTCCCTGCTCAGTGGGGAGTCTGCTTCTCCCTCTGCCTTCCCCCCTGGCTTGTGCTCTCTCTCTCACTCACTCTCTGTCTGTCTCAAATAAATATTTGACAGAGACACAGTGAGAGAAGGAACACAAGCAGGGGGAGTAGGAGAGGCAGATGCATAACGACTGAGCCACCCAGGGGACCCTAAGTAAAATCTTCAAAAAGCAAAGAATGTAAAGGAATACAATGGGAAGAATCAATCTACCCAATTTCAAGACTTACTACATAGCTACGGTGTCACAACCGTGGTGTTGGCACAGGGATGCACACGTAGATCAGTGCAACAGAATGGAGAGCCCACACAGATGTGTCCCTCTGATTTTTGACAAAGGTGCAAAAGCAATTGAATGGAAAAAAGATAACTTTCCAACAAATTATACGAGAACAGCTGGAATCCACAAGCAGAGAAAATGAACATCGACCCAAGTCTCATACTTCATACAAAAATTAACTCAAAGTGGTTTACGAGCTTAGCTGTAAAATGTAAATCTATACAGTACTTAGGGGAAAAAAGTAGAAGAAAATCTTTGGGATCTAGGCCTGGGCCACAAGTACTTAGACATGACCCCCAAATCATGAGCCATAAAAAGAAAAACCGATAAATGGGACTTCATGAGAACTACGGAGGGGGGATATCAGACGGCAAACAAGCACGTGAGAAGATGTTCAACATCATTAGCCATTAGGGAAGCGCATTTCAGACCCACAGTGAGAAAACCCCGCCATCGGGGTGGCTAAACGAAAAACTAGTGGCAGCAGCCAGTGCTGGCGGGGCTGCAGAGGAGCCAGGTGGCCCGTACGTGGCTGTTGGGAATGTAAAATGGCACAGCTGCACTGGGAAGGAATAACACAAGGTCTTTAAATAGTTAACTTGCAACTACCATGCAGCCCAGCAGTTGCCATCCTGGGCATTTATCCCAGAAAGATGGAAACTGTATGCAAACATGTATAGCGGTTTAGTGGTAACAGCCAGAAACTGGAAACAAAGCTGGTGTCCTGCAACAGGTGAATGGCTAAGCAAAGTGTAGCAGATGCGCAGCTGGAATTCTACTGAGCAATAAAAACGGACAACGGTCTAAACCCGAGGTAGCGTAGAAAGCCCGTTTCAAAAGGTTACGTGCTGCGTGATTCCATTCATATGATACTCTTGAAATGACGGAATTATAGAAATAGGGAAACAGATTGGTGGTTGACAGGGATTAAAGAGGGGGTTCGGGGCGGGGGGAGGGTTGTGGCTGTGATTACGAACAGGCAGCAGAAGGGAGCCTAGTGGAGATGGAGGTGTCCTGTGTCTTGACTGTGTCAGCGTCAGCATCCTGGTTGTGTCCTTGTGCTAGAGTTATGCCAGCTCCTGTCATTGGGGAGCCTGGGTAAAGGGTACGTGGGCATCTGTAGTATTTTCTTACAACTACGTGTGAATCTACGCTTACTTCAAAATGAAAAGCTTAGTTAAACAAACAAACCCAAGGGACGCCTGGGTGGCTCAGTCGGTTAAGCATCTGCTTTTGGCTCAGGTCATGATCCCGGGGTTCTAGGATCGAGTCCTGCATCAGGCTCCTTGCTCAGTGAGGAGCCTGCCTGTCCCCTGCCTGCCTGTCCCTCTGCTTGTACGCTCCTCTCCTTCTCCCTCTCTCTCTCTCTCTCTCTCTCTCTCTCTCCGTGTGTGTCAAATCAATCAATCAGATAAATCTTAAACAAAAACGCAAACACCAAAACCTCCCTAGGTCCCCACCATTGGTGAGAGAAGACCCAAGCCCTTGGTTTATGTCCTGCCCACTGCTCTGTCCCCTGCCTAAGTCTGAGGACCAAAATCAAAAGCAGGGTGGTGTATTTTCTTCCCCCACACATAACCATCACTAAAATGGCGTTGTTCTCTGTGTTTGATTTTGCATCTCACTTTCCTCCTCACCATATCGTTAGATATTATTTGTGAACAGATTGTGAAAGTGGAGTCAACAGGCCTGGAGGATTGGCTGGTCATGGGGAGTGGGGGAGAAGTGGAGGCCACTGAAGGTGGGTTAGGTAATCGCAGAAGTGCTGTCTCCTCCTGTGACGGGCTCAACAGGCTGTGCTTTGATTGCTTTGAGCCCCCCTGCAGATGTCTCCTTTAAGGCAAGGGAAAGGGGGGCGCCTGGGTGGCTCAGTCGTTAAGCGTCTGCCTTCGGCTCAGGGCGTGATCCTGGCGTTCTGGGATCGAGCCCCACATCAGGCTCCTCCGCTGGGGGCCTGCTTCTTCCTCTCCCACTCCCCCTGCTTGTGTTCCCTCTCTCGCTGGCTGTTTTCTGTCAAATAAATAAAATCTTTTTAAAAAAAAAAATAAGGCAAGGGACAGGCATAGATTTTGTTCTCCCCCTTGTAGAAGCTCAGAGTCACTTCTGGGTCCGTAGACTCATCCCCTATTGGGGTAAGGTCAGGCTGGATGACTAGGACCGAATCAGGGAGCGTTCTCAGCAGAATGTGAGGTGGAAGCTGGGGACACCACGAGGGATGGTGTGCAGCTGTGGGGTATGAGCGGCCTCAGTGAGGGCCCCTGGTTGCCTTCCCTCACGGCACTCTTACCCCCTCCCCACACACCCCCGGTTCTTTGGTGGCAGGTGTATGCCCACGCGGGCGCCACGCTGGAGGGGAAGATGTACGTTACCTGTGGTCGCAGAGGAGAGGACTACCTGAAGGAGACGCACTGCTATGACCCCGACAGCAACACCTGGCACAGCCTGGCTGATGGGCCCGTGCGGCGGGCCTGGCACGGCATGGCCACGCTCCTGGACAAGCTGTACGTGATCGGGGGCAGCAACAATGACGCTGGCTACAGGAGAGATGTGCACCAGGTGAGCAGAGCTGGGCTGCCCGTGCGCGTGTTCTTCTCATCCCTTCCAGTTGTTCCAGGTGAAAAATTAATTGCAGCATGTATGCCTTTGTATTAAATAGGCTGTATTTTTTATAGCAGTTTTAGGTTCCCAGCAAAACTGAACAGAAGGTGCAGAGATTTGCCATATACCCCCATCCCTGCACACGTGGTCTCCCCCACCATCAACATCCCCCACCAGAGTGGGACATTTGTTACAATCCATGAACCCACCATGACACGTTCTACGCCAAACCCATAGTTTACATCAGGGTTCGCTCTTGGGTGGTCTGCATTCCCTGGATTTGGACCAATGACATGTATCCACCATCATAGCATCAGGCAGGGTGCTTTCATTTGTTTTTATTATTAAAAACATTAATTATAAAGTTAGTATAACCGCATTGCAGGTCCTTTGAATAATGGATAAGGCTGAGGAAAAGCACCCATAATTCTGCTCAGTGCCACTGCTTTTTAGTCCTGCCTGTGCATGGTTTCCACCTAATTGTAGGTAAAGAGCATTCCATTCTGCTTCTGGCTGAAGTTTGTCGTTTTACAACTGTTGTCCAGTTTAATACTCGATTTCCATAGCCTACCTCAGCGGCCATGCAGTATTCTGTCACGTGGGTACGTCATTTGGCTTGGTCCAAGTTTTGACTATTCCAAGTAACAAAAGTAATATTTACTTTGTAGTGCGTTTCAGGTATTTTGGATTGCTTTCTTAGGTGAGAGCTCTGTTTCTCAAAGTGTGGTCCCAGACCAGCAGCATCCGCATCACTGGGAACTTGTTAGAAATGCAGGTTCTCAGGCCCCAGCCCAGACCCACTGACCTGGAAGGTCCAGGGGCGGGGCACAGCGGTGTGTCTTAACAGGCCCCAAGTGGAGAGAAGCCCTGGGCCCTCCTGGATCAGTTTCCTATGGCTGCCATGACAAATCACCACCAACTTACTAACTTGACACAATGTAAGCGTATTCTTACAGTTTGTACATCCTAAGTCTGATGTGGTCTCACTGGCTAAAATCCAGATGTCCTTTTTGGGGCACCAGGGGAGAATCTGGCTCCTTGCTCACTCAGGTTATCAGTTCACTTCCCTGCGTGTGTAGAACTAAGGTCCCTGTTTCTTTGCTGGCTGTCGGCTAAAGGCCCTTCTTGGCTTCTAGAGGTCTCTGCGTTCCCTGGCCTGGGCCCGCTTCGTCCTCAGCCAGCAACGGCAGGTTGTCCTTCTGACTTCTCTTCTCTCCTGGTAGACTTTCCCCTCTGCTTTCAAGGACTTGTGCAATTAGACGGGCTGCCCGGCGAGTCCAGGATAACCTCCCCACCTCGAGGTCCATACCCTGAAGCATGTTTGCAGAGTTCCTTTTGCCACGTAAAGTAACACAAGTTCTAGAGATTTAGGACACGGACTTCTTTAGAGGTCATTTCTTTGCCTACCACGGAGGGAGAACCAAAGGTGGTTATTAAGTCAAAAAGATAAGATTTTTGTGGCTCTTAATACATATTGTCAGACAGCTTTCCCGGAGTGTCAGACCAGCACAGAGATGAACGGCTTCATTGCGCATCTGTCAGCACTGGGCCTTGTGATTTTTCTTACCCCAGTGGCAGCTAGTTGTCAGGGACACATTTAACTCCGGTTTTCCATTTCTTGATTACGAGTAAGTGAAACATTTTCCCACGTGTTTGTTTACCGTTTGGGGGAATTTTGGAGACGTGAGACCGTTGATGGTCAGCAAGCTGACTATTTCCACATTTTATCTGCACTTCCCCCTGGAGTTGGTGCTGTGAGGGAGTTAGCTGGGGCCCATGTCTTTGGTCAGTTTCAGTCTTGTGGAGGGGAGAGAACCCCAGACCTTAGAGAAGAACAGCGTGCCAGTGGGGAGGTGCCACACACCTGAGTCCGCAGGCTGGCTGAGGGCCCTGGAGGCGGGACAGAGCGTCAGCCTGGCCCATGGACAGGACATTTTGACGCTGGCCCCAGACTCTTCCTCCAGGGGAGCCTGGCTGTGTCCCTCAGCCTTGGTCTGAATCCAGGATCTGGCCGAGAGTGCTGCCCTGCCCAGCTGGCCCAGGGCGGCCCGGCAGCCCTGTCCTGGCAGGTGCCCAGCTTTACTGTGACCTTGGCTTTGCAGGTGGCTTGCTACAGCTGCACGTCTGGGCAGTGGTCATCCGTGTGCCCGCTCCCAGCCGGGCACGGTGAGCCTGGCATTGCTGTGCTGGACACCAGGATCTACGTGCTGGGTGGCCGCTCACACAACCGAGGCAGCCGCACGGGCTACGTGCACATCTACGATGTGGAGAAGGACTGTTGGGAGGAGGGGCCGCAGCTAGACAACTCCATCTCAGGCCTGGCAGCCTGCGTACTCACCCTGCCCCGCTCCCTGCTCCTGGAGCCACCTCGTGGGACCCCTGACCGCAGCCAGGCCGACCCGGACTTTGCCTCCGAGGTGATGAGCGTGTCTGACTGGGAGGAATTTGACAACTCAAGCGAGGACTAGGGCTCTGGCACCTGGTGTCACAGGGGAAGGTGGCAGGAGCTCTGAGGGCAGTGGGCCCCCAGGCGGCCCCCCCTGCTGGCACTGCCTGCTTGCCGGCTTCTGCTACCCATCCTTCCCACCAGTCTGCCCGCCAGTCTACAGCGGTGATTTGGGGAGCTCAGCGGACCCGGGGCTGTGATCACCCTGCAGTGGGGAATGCTTGCGGAGGGCTCTGGTTCTCTGGAGGAGTTTACCGGGCCCACTCCTCAGCTTGGACTGGGCATGGTGTCACCAGCTGTCTTGGACTCCCCAGTGCCTGGTTCTACTCCCTGCTGGGCTGAGAGGGCACCCTTCTCCAAAGGGACCCGGGGACTGGCCCCGTGGGTGAGGGGGCCGAGGCACACCGCGCCCCTTTCCATGGGCAGGGAAGGGGTCGAGTGAGCCTGTGGCCTGCCTAGCATCCAGAGGCTCGAGCTATTGCAAGCTCCCAAAGCTTGGAAAAGGAACAGAGTTACATAGAGTTGCCCGAGACTGGTTCTAGTAATAAAAGGATCCCCTACAGCTGGGCTTTTCTGACCCCATGTTGTTGATAAGTGAAATAAATCATCTTACAAAAGGTGTGAATTGTCTTCCTGTGGCCGTGGCCTCACCACCATCCATTCACAGCCTGTGCAAGGCCATCGTCTATGGGTGCCTGTGGGCTTCCGGGCTCAGAGCTGCTGAGTGGCAGTGGCACGCCAGGAGCCCCCACCCGGGGGAAAAGCACAGTACACCCCCAACTAGCAAGGCTGTTACTGGGATACCTGGAAACCCACCCTGGTCTGCTGAGAGGCAGTCACCCGGCCTGCCCGAGCACCTTCTCTGGTGAGGTGCTCTTTGAACCTCAGTCCAGCTCGGGGAGCAATCTCGTGGCCCCGAGTAAAGCCCAGCCCCATGCCTGGGGAGGGAGACCCAGTCACCACAGGCTCCTGCCTGCTTGCTGGATCTGAGTGTGGCCGCTGCATTTCCTATAGGTTCGCTGGCTGAGTTCTCAGCACATCGTCTCAAGGGTCATGCTGGTACAGCGGATGGCAGCCTCGGAGGCACCCGGGAATGGGCTGGGCTTCCAGCACCTACCTGGCTTCTGCACAGCCGAGCTTCCACCTGAACACCCTCTCCTCCCCCTCCCGCCGCAGCTTCTGCTCTTGCAAACCCTCCACGGCGGGGAGCAACCTGCAGATGATCTGTGACTTCCCAAGTCTCCCGGGCAGAGCATGAGGACTCCTGGGTCTACTTTCAGTACCCCAGTGCCTTGCCCAGAGCCTGTGGCAGCTGACACTCTGTCGTGGGTGGGGGAGAGCAGAGGGGCAGTATGTGCCGCTTGATGGGAGGAAGGGGGTAGGGTCCAGATGCCCTAAAGACTTTGGGGGGTGGTATGAGGCCAGTGGGAGTTGCTTCGTGCCCCTCAGGACCATGTGTGTGATCTTCCTGTCTGTCTCCTGGGGCTTGTACACCTGCAAAAATAAACCCCCATTCCCCAACCCCAGTGCGACATCATGCATTTCTAGCTCGGGTGGCAGTCCCAGTATTAACCCTAATGGGTCACTTCCAGTATGACAGGGTGGCCACATTCTTCAGGGTCATCTCCCCTGCTCAGGGGCTCACAGTAGGGAGCCAGCATTTCCTGTCTCTGCCACTACCTTGCAGGCCAGGGCAGCAGTTCTTGCAGACCCCAGAATTCCTGGGAAGAAGCACCAGAGATGCCCACCCCCCTCCAGTGGTGTCATCGCCCCCACCCAGAGCCATCAGGGTGCGGCCACAGCTTTGTAAGAGCTCTGCTCTGCGGTGGGGGAGAGGAGAGGAGGGTCTGTGAGGCCCTGTGGAGCATGGGGTGTGGTAGACAACGAGCCCTGAAAGGAGTCCCGCCACTGTGCAGCCTGGAGGCCTTCATGGCTTTCCCGCCCAGCACCTGTCCCAGGACCTAGGCAGCCCGGGCTCTCCAGCCTGGCGGGCTCTCAGAGAGGCCCTGCAGCATTTCTTCACTCAGCTCGGTGCTCATCCCCTTCCTCCTGCAAAATCCTCACCCTCTCAACTCCCCCTGGGAAGCCATCCTTCCTGGAACCAGTCAGCCCAGGCTCCAGACCCCTATGGTGTGTCTGTGTGGTGGTGAGTCGTCTGTGGGTGCCTGTGAAGCCACAGCTTCCTCATCGTGTTATTCACCTGGCACCAGGCCAGCCATACGGATGGTCGCTGACCCGCACTGCTCAGTGTCCTGGTCAGGGTGTGATGGTGGCTGGGACAGCCATGAGCCCTGCATTCGACACCTGCATTTGCCATCAACGGGGAGGTGGCTGTGATGGGACACATGTGGAGGACTGCCGTGGGTCTTGAGTGAGATAAGGCTGGGGACAGTCCTGTGAGCAGTGGGGGGGTAGCCAGATGTGATTGGAAAGACTGCTCTGGGTGAAACAGTGATGGGGTAGGTAGAGATTTGAGATATTTGTGAGGTCCAGGTGTTGGCATGGAGTGGGGGCATCATCCAGCCGGTGCCCTTCACAGAGGAGGGGATTTGGGGGTGGCAAGCCACTCTGAGGGAAGGGAAAGGAAGGTGAGGAAGTTTGAGGTGCCTGTCCATGAACTCAGTCCTGCTGGGGTGAGCGCCCGAAGCCCTGGGGCGCGTGCTTCTAAAGCCAGGAGCTCGGCTGCCATGAGCTGCTGGGCAGACCCTGAAGCCACATGGACCTCTGTTGGCCCCTCTTGCTGGCAGTCTATGGGGGCCTCTTGGGAGGGCCCCCGGCACTGGGAGGCCACCGCTGAGGTCAGGGCCATGCCCAGGCGGAGCTGCCCACAAGTGGCTGGCCTGTTTACTTGTCCCCAAGAAGTGTTTGCATTTGTGATCTCAGGCGTGCAACTTCCCCTTCCAGTCCACCCAGCTGTTGCCTGCCTCTGACCTCCCTTCTGCACCAGCATAGCTGAGGGAGGGGCCCTAACCTCCCAAGTTCCCTATTCTGCTCCTACCCTCCACCAGCCTGCCCTGGACAGGCCTCTGGCCCAGCCAGCCTGGTGATGTCCACAGCCTTAGGCCTTTCAGTGGCCGTTATCGCAAGCCCCTCCTTCAGCCCCCCCTTCCACTCTGACCACCTCCACCTGACTGAGGAAGGACACCATCTCTCCCTCCTCCTCAGGGAGCCTGTATGCAGCCTGTTCTCCAAGAAAAGGCAGGTGCCCTCTCCCCGCACAGGCCTTCCCAAGTCTGCAAAAGACAAGTTCATCTTTTTGCTGGGACCTGGATGCCCCCCTTTTTGTTCCATACCCTGGCCTGCCCACCTTTTCCCAATCCATGGTCTCTGGGATTGGGTCTGTGTCCCAGAGCACCGGCAACTCCTCTGCTTGGCAGGCCCCAGTTCTCTTCCTCACTGTCCCCTTTCGCCCTGTTCCTCTCCCCATTGCTCCCCTCCCCCACTGCCCCTGCTCTATGCTGTCACTCCACTCTTCCTGATGCAGGAGCCCCCAAGCCGCCACCCCTGATGCCGCCTTCTGGACTTTTACCTCTGGTGATCCAACAGCCTTCTCAAGTAGAATTTCTCTCCCAAACTCCCCTTTCACCACTGGAGGAGGATTGCAGGGTCTCTCAGTCCTGGAGAACCCCCTCCTCCTCTCTCTGCCTTTGCCCCCACCTGCCTTTCCCTCCACATTCTATCAGAGCCCACTGCTGGGCCATTCTACCTTCCGCTGAGACACCCTTTGCCCAGGTCTCAGGTGCAGACCGAGTGGACCCATAGGCCTCTAGCATCCTGTTCGGGGGCCCTCTGCAGCCTTCGTGAGCCTGAGGAGCCAACATCACAGCCCCGCTCTACAAGGGATTCGCGTGTGGGAGCGGAGGCCGGCTTGCGGCCTCAATCGGCGGTCCTCGGGCCGCCCTCCCCGGGCCGGTTCCGAGGCGCAGCGGGCCGGGGGAGCTTTGGGGCGTCGCGTTCTTGTCCCCCACCCCCTTTCCCGCCCCGGGCCTGGCCGCGCATTGAGCGCGCAGGGGTGACTTCTCTGTTGGGTGTCTGGAGAGGGAAGGGAAAGGCTCGGGGACAGGGGGATTCCTTGGGCGGGCCCCCCTCCCGCCTCGGCCCCTCCCTCTCCCAATGCTCCGCGGGCCTCCTCCAAGTTCGCCCCCAAGTTTGCTAGCGGCCGCGTGGAGGCGGGGGCCGCGCGGAGGGGCGGCGGCGCGGCCGGAGGGTGGGGTCTGGCGCGCGGGGCGGGCGCTGCCGCCTGGCCGGCCGCGGCTGGCCCGGGATCAGGGAGCCGATGTGGAATTTCCTGCCCGGCCCGGCGCCCCTCCTGCCGCCCCCCGCCCGGCCGCGCACTCCGCTTCCGGCCGCTCTCGCTGCGGCCGCACCCGCGCCCGCCCCGCGCCTGCCCCGCGCCGCATGGAGGGCGCAGGGCCCCGGGGGGCCGGGCCGGCGCGGCGCCGGCGAGCCGGGGGGCCGCCGTCGCCGCTGCTGCCGCCGCTGCTGCTGCTGCTGCTCTGGCTGCTGCCCGGCCCCGCGGCGCCCCAGGAGCTGAACCCGCGCGGCCGCAACGTGTGCCGCGCGCCCGGGTAGGAGCCCGGCCTGGCTGGGGGAGGGGGCCGAGGGGGACGCTAGGGGCCGAGGGGAGGGGGGCGTCCGGAACCTTCCTAAGCTAAACGCTCTAGTCCTTTCCGCCGCCCTCGCCGACGCCGACCCCTCTCCAGGCCGAGCCTGGGCGCCGGGCCACGACGGTGCATCCGAGGATACCCCAGACGCGAAGTCAGCCGAGGGGAGAACGGAGTGCAGTGGGCGCCCCGAGGGGTGACATACCGTGTCTGAGATTTCAGACCTCGAAAAAAGGAGTGCTTGGGCTGAATTGCGAAGGCGTAGGGAGAAGTCGGGGAAGGGCGTTCCAAGCCGATGGAAGGGCATTTGCAAAGGCCCCGGGCACGAGTGTGGCTCGAGTTTGGAGGGTGGGTGAGGGTCGAGTGGAGATGGAGCAGCGCTCCTGAGAGGTGGGAGCCGGTGGATCTTGACGCTGGCGCGACTCGGAAGGACGGATTTGTGTCTTAGAGGTAGGCGCGGGTGGGAAGAGGGTGGTGATGGAGGTGGGCACTGAGGAGCCTGCGCTCAAAGTGGACCAGAGGCAGGATTCGAAAGGACAATGACGTGCACTGGGGTCCGACGGATATGGAACTCCCGGGTGGGGATACTGAGTGCTCGGAGGGGCCGCGCAGACGTGGGACTCCACGAGGTGCCGGCTGGGGAAGCCAGCGTGGGACAGGCAGCGGGCAGGCCCGGCCGGAGAGCGGCCGGCCGAAGACCTTGCGCCGAGGGAAAAGAGCGGAGGACAGGACGCTAGGAGTGGGCGCAGGGGTCGGAGGACTTGGTCGGCCGGTCAGAGGCCACAGCGAGGTCAAGGGCATCTCCACCCGGGGCCAAGGAGCCGGCGTGTGGGGGTGCCTTGGCGCAAGCCGGGGGGGTGGGGAGATGGCGCCGGGCGGGCGGTAAGCTGGAGAGGCGGCCCCAGGCTGCGTCCCGTCGGGGAGCCCTGAGCCGCAGGGCCCTGGGAGGCCGCGTCCGGGGGCTTGGCGGTCGCCGCAGACAAGGGGCTGCGAGGGGGCCGCGCGGGGTTTCCGAGCTCGGATCCCGAGGCACGCAGACCCCTCCCCACTGCGAGCCCCGCCTCCGGGGCGGGGGCCGGCCTGGCCCGCCATCTGCTTCACATCGATGCCGCCGCCGCCTCCCGGGCCTCCCCGGCCCCAGGAATGCAGTGGCAGTGGCGGGCGGGGCCGTGTCTGGAGAGGGGGAGGGCGCGATCGCTGCCGGCCCTGTCTCTCCGCCTCAGCTCTCCTTCCCCGATGGGGCTCCGTGCTGGGGGATCTGGTGGCAGGCTCGAGCTGTCGGGAGCCTGAACCCTTCGCTCCCCCGTCCCGTTGCCCGGGCACCTCCGCAAGAGGAGGCCTGTTTCAGTAGCCCAGACACCGGGTTTGGGTTTCCGGTCCTGGTGCCACTGCTCCCCACCTGTGCGGACCAGGACAAATCGCTTAACCTTTCTGGGACTGTCTCTGCCTCTGTCAAATGGGGTTGTTGGTAGTACCCCCCTCATGGAGGGGAGAGGGGATGATTGTGATGATGTGTGGAGCTGGTTTATGGGAAGGACAGCCACCTCTGGGCACTGCCCACCCAGGGTCTGGGCCATCTCCTTCATTACTGGTCCAAGGCTTCCACCAGGGGTTCCTCTTCCCCAGGGGCAGGAGAACTGGAAGAGGGGAGCATACACCCAGCCAGTAAAATCCCATGCACCTACTGTATGTGCCAGGCCTGTGGTTTGTGCAGCCATAGAGCGGCTGAGACAAATACCACTGTCCCTGCAGTGGCGGAGACTTACAGCAAGTCATCTGACACCTAGCAAGGTGTTCAGTTGGGGAGTGCTGTGTGCTTTAGGGTGATCTGGGGAGACCCACTGAGGGGTGATGAGTGGGCAGGAGAGAAGGTGGAGCTGTTCGGTGTCTGGGGGCAAGCTCTAAGTGCAAAGGGCTTCTGGAAGCACAGAAAAGAGCCATAGGGGCTGGGCAGAGCCTGGGAGGGGGATGGTGGAGGAGAGGCCAAAGAATGAGGGTGGGCAGGCCATAGAGGGTCTGCCCCACTGCTCTGACGACCTGGGCTTTTTCTTTGAGGGCTGTGGGAATCCCCAGGGGCATTACACGGAGGAGGGGTGGGATCTGACCAGGTTTGGCTGCCAGGTGGGAGATAAACTTGGCTCAGGAGGGTAAAGGAGAAACCAGTTAGGAAGTCAGTCAGGAGAAACCGGGAAGAGTGAGGGAGGCTCTCGCAAGGATGGGGCAGAGTAGGGAGAAGTGGCTCATCCCATCCGAGATCCAGTTTGGAAGGTAGAGCGGCGTGTTTCTCCATGAATCAGGGGTGTGCTGTCTGAATCACTGTAGAGCTGATGCCTCCGGGGTTTCAGGCTCCCAACCTGGAAGGACAGCACTACCTGAGATGGGGAAGGCTTCGGCTGCGGCTGCGGGAGGCTAGGCATTCAGTCTGGGGAGGTGGGCCCCACTGGAAGGCTCCGAGGGTTTTCAGCATCTCGTCTAGCTCCCCGGGGAGCTGCCTGAGGGAGATGACAGAGGCAAGGAGGGGGGCAGAAACTGGAGGAGGGGTTTTGGGGGGGTGCAGGAGGAGAGCAGGGAAGTATGGGAACCCCAGTGGTACGGTGGGCAGAGGAGCTCCAGGCTGGGTTGGAGAGAGAATGGGGACTTTGGCATAGGGAGTGAGCGGTTCTCCCGGGCTGCTTTGCTGCATTGGCATGGGCAGGTTCAAGATCACACAGTTTGAATCATGACGGTTTTGTTTGCAATGATTGTGATCTCTAGAGGGGGCAGCCCGAAGCAAGGCCTGCTTGCTAAGGGGCCTGGCCCCGCCTTTGGCCTGGCTCCCTAGGGTCTCGCTAACTTCTAGCTCAAGTGTGGGAACTGTCCTCTGCGCCAGGCCATTTTTCTCCTCATCTCACTTTTGTAAGCTCTTGAGAGGGTGGGCTTGCCACCCAGCCCGGCCTCGTCTGCCAGCCCTCCCAGAAGGAAAGACAGCCTCCCACGGCCTCACCCTCATGTTCTTGCTGAACCCACGTGCGCTCCATCCTGCCCGGGATAGAGGGTGTTAGCTCTGCTGGGTGGGGCCTAGGTGCCAGCCATGCTGGGGGGGGGGACCAGGGGAACTCAGGGGCTTCCTTGAACCTCAGGGCATGGGCTGGAGAGCAGTCTGCAGCCTTGGCTGAGCTCTTCGCTTGTGCCAAACGCTTGACATCTTGGCTTTCTTAATACTCCCTCCAGACCCGTGGGCCCCATTCTACAAATAAGGAGTCTGAAAGTCAGAGAGGTTAAGTTCTGTGCCCAAAGTCACACAGGCATTAAATCCAGCTTCGTGTGGCTGTAAAACCAGACCCCCAACCACAGGGCCATGTGGCCAGGGCCACCCCAGCTGGCTATCTGGCAAGGCCGCCTATAGGAGGGACACCTGCAAAGGTCTGCACCCAGGGATCTAGGTTCAGAACTAGCGGGAAGGGCAGGAGGGTGATAGGCTGGCACATCTGGCTCTACCTGCAGATGGGCACCTACGAGTCCTGTGGCTGGGCTGGGTGGCTGGAAACAATGGTGGGGGCCAAGCCTGCTTTGTGTTCTCGGGCCTGGTTTCCTGTTTCATTTGTAGAAAAGAAGCTGGGTCCACCCCTTGCAGTTCGGGATTTTATGGTTCCTGTTCCCAAGGTTCCTCCTCTTTGGCCTGAAGGACAATCAAACCCTTTGGGTTTGGGGGAGCCCATCCAGGGTGTGGTGATGCTCTGGGGTGGGGAATGGCCGGGGTGGGCACTTCCCAGCCAGTTCTACCCACCAGGGTCTCAGGCCTCTTTCCAACTTCCTTCCAACACCACATGCTGGTTCTGGATCAGACCCCTCTGAAGGAGCACCCTCCTTTTTCTCTGAAGTATGAATGGCTGCTGTGGGCCTTTAGGATCTGGGCGAAGTTCTAGGTCTGATGGGACCCACAAACCTGCAGCCTGAGTGTCTTTTCCTTCTCAGACTCCTTGGCTCCCCAAATGTGGGCACAGCCCATCTCAACCTTCACGCGCCCTCTCCGGTGGTATGCGTCACTCTGGCAGGGCCTCCAGACTTCTGTGCCCCAAGTTGGGGAGGCCGTACTACCCTGAAATGCAACAGGCCCAAGTTATTTCCCTCCTACTGAGGTAACCATGTACCTTGTAAAACCAAATAAAATTAAAACAAGATTTTTAAAACACATAAGTAGAGGCTGTAATATCTCCCCTCCTCGATTCCAAGTCTTGCCCTGGTGCTCTGGACCCCTCACGTTTTGCTTTCCTTGCTGCCGTGGAGGACTCGCCCCGGGGTGCCCTGCCCCTCCACTGAGTGACACCTCTATCAGAGGCTGCACATCTGACAACTGGGTATCCAGGTGTGCGCATCGGGTCCCACCAGTCCCTGCTGTCCAGGACATGTCACATCTAGATCCTGACACCCATCTGGCCGCGCCCCCACAGCCTGCGATGCCGCTTTAAGCAGGTCCCAGAGATTCAAGGACCTCTCACCAGCCCCTTTTGGGATACCTGGGGTTCTTTTCTCAGGCCTAGTTGGGGAGGGGTGGTGTCACAGAGGAGTTAGGTGGAATGGGGAGGGGAGGGAAGGCCCTTCCTAGAGGGGACTGCGAAGTTCTTGGAGGTTAGATCCCTTGGTGGTCCGTCCTCTGCTGCCTCCCAGTGTCTGCTCCGCAGGGCTGGAGTCTGTGTCTCATTTGCTGGGAGTCTCCCGAACTTATATCGGTCCCTGGCATGTGGCAGGGCCTCCATAACCACCTCCTGTGGGTAGGGTGGAGGTTGCTGGGGAGCCCTAGCAAGCACAGAGCTTGGGGCTCAGGCTCAGGAGCCCTTTCTCTGCCTGCAGCTCCCAGGAGCCCACATGCTGTGCCGGATGGAGGCAGCAGGGCGACGAGTGTGGGGTCGGTGAGTGGGGCACCCTGGGGACCTGGGCAGTGGGCAGGGACACGGAAAGGAGGGGATAGTTTGGGGGCAGGTCACCCACAGCAGCTCAGGCGCGTCTTGTCCGCAGCGGTGTGCGAAGGCAACTCCACGTGCTCGGAGAATGAAGTGTGCGTGCGGCCGGGCGAGTGCCGCTGCCGCCATGGCTACTTCGGTGCCAACTGTGACACCAGTGAGCAAGGGTGGGGGGGGGGCGCTGGGCAGTGGGGCAGGGCCCGTGAATGGGGAGGGATCTGATCCGGAGAGGGGATCCAGCATGGGGGAGGGTCCCCAAAGGCGGAGGGCGGGACGCTGGTAGGTTTGGGCTGGCTCCGGGCTCCCTCGCGAGCACCCTGGCCTGACAACCTCCGTGCCCGGCCCTGCAGAGTGCCCGCGCCAGTTCTGGGGCCCCGACTGCAAGGAGCTGTGTATCTGCCACCCGCATGGGCAGTGCGAGGACGTGACAGGCCAGTGTACGTGTCACGCGCGGCGCTGGGGCGCACGCTGCGAGCATGCGTGCCAGTGCCAGCATGGCGTGTGCCACCCGCGGAGCGGCGCGTGTCGCTGCGAGCCTGGCTGGTGGGGCGCGCAGTGCGCCAGCGCGTGTTACTGCAGCGCCACGTCGCGCTGTGACCCACAGACGGGCGCGTGCCTGTGCCACGCAGGCTGGTGGGGCCGCAGCTGCAACAATCAGTGCGCCTGCAACACGTCTCCGTGCGAGCAACAGAGCGGCCGCTGCCAGTGCCGCGAGCGCACGTTTGGCGCGCGCTGCGAGCGCTACTGCCAGTGCTTTCGCGGCCGCTGCCACCCTGTGGACGGCACGTGCGCCTGCGAGCCGGGCTACCGGGGCAAGTACTGCCGGGAGCCGTGCCCTGCCGGCTTCTACGGCCTGGGCTGCCGCCGCCGGTAAGCGCGGGCCCCTGACCTGGGAGGAGGGGAGCGGGGCGGGGCGCCGAAGGGGACTGGGGGGGGGG
>NW_024425897.1:2456444-2473588 GCF_017311325.1 Ursus maritimus
GGTGGTATGCGTCACTCTGGCAGGGCCTCCAGACTTCTGTGCCCCAAGTTGGGGAGGCCGTACTACCCTGAAATGCAACAGGCCCAAGTTATTTCCCTCCTACTGAGGTAACCATGTACCTTGTAAAACCAAATAAAATTAAAACAAGATTTTTAAAACACATAAGTAGAGGCTGTAATATCTCCCCTCCTCGATTCCAAGTCTTGCCCTGGTGCTCTGGACCCCTCACGTTTTGCTTTCCTTGCTGCCGTGGAGGACTCGCCCCGGGGTGCCCTGCCCCTCCACTGAGTGACACCTCTATCAGAGGCTGCACATCTGACAACTGGGTATCCAGGTGTGCGCATCGGGTCCCACCAGTCCCTGCTGTCCAGGACATGTCACATCTAGATCCTGACACCCATCTGGCCGCGCCCCCACAGCCTGCGATGCCGCTTTAAGCAGGTCCCAGAGATTCAAGGACCTCTCACCAGCCCCTTTTGGGATACCTGGGGTTCTTTTCTCAGGCCTAGTTGGGGAGGGGTGGTGTCACAGAGGAGTTAGGTGGAATGGGGAGGGGAGGGAAGGCCCTTCCTAGAGGGGACTGCGAAGTTCTTGGAGGTTAGATCCCTTGGTGGTCCGTCCTCTGCTGCCTCCCAGTGTCTGCTCCGCAGGGCTGGAGTCTGTGTCTCATTTGCTGGGAGTCTCCCGAACTTATATCGGTCCCTGGCATGTGGCAGGGCCTCCATAACCACCTCCTGTGGGTAGGGTGGAGGTTGCTGGGGAGCCCTAGCAAGCACAGAGCTTGGGGCTCAGGCTCAGGAGCCCTTTCTCTGCCTGCAGCTCCCAGGAGCCCACATGCTGTGCCGGATGGAGGCAGCAGGGCGACGAGTGTGGGGTCGGTGAGTGGGGCACCCTGGGGACCTGGGCAGTGGGCAGGGACACGGAAAGGAGGGGATAGTTTGGGGGCAGGTCACCCACAGCAGCTCAGGCGCGTCTTGTCCGCAGCGGTGTGCGAAGGCAACTCCACGTGCTCGGAGAATGAAGTGTGCGTGCGGCCGGGCGAGTGCCGCTGCCGCCATGGCTACTTCGGTGCCAACTGTGACACCAGTGAGCAAGGGTGGGGGGGGGGCGCTGGGCAGTGGGGCAGGGCCCGTGAATGGGGAGGGATCTGATCCGGAGAGGGGATCCAGCATGGGGGAGGGTCCCCAAAGGCGGAGGGCGGGACGCTGGTAGGTTTGGGCTGGCTCCGGGCTCCCTCGCGAGCACCCTGGCCTGACAACCTCCGTGCCCGGCCCTGCAGAGTGCCCGCGCCAGTTCTGGGGCCCCGACTGCAAGGAGCTGTGGCTCTGCCACCCGCATGGGCAGTGCGAGGCGTGACAGGCCGAATTAATGCGTGTCACGCGGCGCTGGGGCGCACGCTGCGAGCATGCGTGCCAGTGCCAGCATGGCGTGTACCACCCGCGGAGGCTCGCGTATCGCTGCGAGCCTGGCTGGTGGGGCGCGCGGTGCGCCAGCGCGTGTTACTGCAGCGCCACGTCGCGCTGTGACCCAGGCGGGCGCGTGCCTGTGCCACGCAGGCTGGTGGGAGCCGCAGCTGCAACAATCAGTGCGCCCCCTGCAACACGTCTCCGTGCGAACGCAAGAGCGGCCGCTGCCGTTACCGCGAGCGCACGTTTGGCGCGCGCTGCGAGCGCTACTGCCAGTGCTTTCGCGGCCGCTGCCACCCTGTGGACGGCACGTGCGCCTGCGAGCCGGGCTACCGGGGCAAGTACTGCCGGGAGCCGTGCCCTGCCGGCTTCTACGGCCTGGGCTGCCGCCGCCGGTAAGCGCGGGCCCCTGACCTGGGAGGAGGGGAGCGGGGCGGGGCGCCGAAGGGGACTGGGGGGTGGGCGGAGCGGGGTGGGTGAGGCGGCTCTGGGCCCCGCCTAGCCTCCCGCCCCTTCCCCAGATGCGGCCAGTGCAAAGGCCAGCAGCCTTGCACGGTGGCCGAGGGCCGCTGCCTGACTTGCGAGCCCGGCTGGAACGGCACCAAGTGCGACCAGCCGTGCGCCACCGGCTTCTACGGCGAGGGCTGCGGCCACCGCTGCCCGCCCTGCCGCGACGGGCATGCCTGCAACCACGTCACTGGCAAGTGCACACGCTGCAACGCGGGCTGGATCGGCGACCGGTGAGCAAGCAGCCCAGGCCCAAATGTGTCCCAGGCACGCAGCCTCCTAGTCCCGCCAATCCCCTAATGCTCTCCGCGGAGGGCAGTATGGGCTTTGGGGTCATTTGCTCCCATTTCCTCTGACTCCCTCTCCTCCGCGTTCCAAGGTGCGAGACCAAGTGCAGCAACGGCACTTACGGCGAGGACTGTGCATTTGTGTGCGCCGACTGCGGCAGCGGCCACTGCGACTTCCAATCGGGGCGTTGCCTGTGCAGCCCGGGCGTCCACGGGCCCCAGTGAGTGCCGGAGACCCAAATGGGGTTAGCGGATACGTACATGTCACGGGGATCCAGCCAGACCCCAGGTGCTGCTAATGGTGGCCGACTAGATGAGACCCAGGCATGGCCCTTCATCCTAGGTCCTCTTACCGCATCTAGGGAGTGCTGTCAGGCTCTTTGGGGGCAGTTTCCTGCCAAGGGTGAAGCGGGCTCTCAGAGCGGGATCTGGTAACCTGTTCAACCCGCGGTCAGTGGGTTTCTGAGGACTGCAGGGTTGAGGTGACCCCGAGCTAGTGCAGAGAGAGCAGAGACCTCCACTTAGAGCCAGGAGTTCTGTGGCAGCCCCTCTTCTCACCCACCCAAGAGTCAGCCCCAAAGGTGGACACTGAGGCCGAGTGGCCACAGGCCTTGTCCCCCAGATCCCATCCCGCTGGTTGTGCAACACGTTCATTTCCAAAACATTTATCATTCAGTGTATGCCCCACGGTGCTGGTGGGCATCAAACCCTAGAGGATGGAGATAGAGAACCCGCCTCTGGGACCGGGGCTGGCTGGCGGCAGGCGCGAGGGCGAGGGGCATCACGGAGGGCTGCCGTGGTCCTTCCTGACCCCGTGCCCCCGCAGCTGTAACCTGACGTGCCCGCCTGGGCTCCACGGTGTGGACTGCGCCCATGCCTGCAGCTGCCACGAGGACTCGTGCGATCCTGTCACTGGTGCCTGTCGCCTGGGTAAGTCGTTGAGGGGGCTTCCTGTTGAAGGGGATGCCAGGGGTGCCGGCACCCTCGCTGACACCTGTGCCTTCCCACAGAGACCAACCAGCGCAAGGGCGTGATGGGCGCGGGTGCGTTGCTTGCTCTGCTCCTCGGCCTGCTGCTCTCGCTGCTCGGCTGCTGCTGCGCCTGCCGCGGCAAGGACCCGGCGCGCCGGTGAGGCCCGACGCGGTCCGGCTGTCCTGGGTTCAGGCCGCACCCGGTCTGCTGCGCTGCGCGCCCTTCCCCAGGCTGGAGCCCAGGCCCCCGCCCCGCCACGGGGTGTGGGACTGCCTATCTTTAGCTCAGGCCCCGCCCTTCCTGAGTCAGGGCTCCCGCGGAGATCCAACTGTCCCATCCAGGCCCCGCCCCTTTACTCAGGCCCCGCCCCCGCAGGGAGCTCACGCTCGGGAGGAAGAAGGCGCCGCAGCGATTGTGCGGTCGCTTTAGCCGCATCAGCATGAAGCTGCCTCGGATTCCGCTCCGGAGGCAGAAGCTGCCGAAGGTCGTAGGTAAGGATATCGGCCCGGGGTCTCTGGGGGATCACCTCCCGATGCAGGAAATACGGGGCCTTGAGTGTTGTTGTGGGTGGGCTGGGGAGGGACGCAAAGAGGGGCTTCTGATACCGGCGAGCCCGGGGAGGAAGCCTGGAGTCCTAGGTGTGCAGGCAGGTATGAGGGCGTGTGTGGGAGGTTTGGGCCATGTTGCGGTGCGTGGGAGTGATTGCATCTGGAGTGTGTGGACATCCTGGTGGGCAGGACCCTTACGATCTGTAGGAGTGCAATGTAAGTCCTGGTGGGTAGCCGCAGGTGAACGCGGGCTGGGGAATAGTGGTGGTGGTAGGTGGGACCTGTGCATGGCAACCCAGCAACAAGGAGCGCCCCCCACCCGCCGGGATCCCCTGCAGTGCTCTGGGTCATTTCTGGAAGGTGGGCAGGCTGGGATGGGACCCAGATGGGAGGGAGGTGCTTCTCTCTGTCTGCACTGATCCACACCAGGAGTGTGGACTCTCCCTCTTTGCCACTTGTTTCTGAAGATGAAGGGCGGGGAGACTCATCTTCTGGGAGGTAAAGATGGAGATAGCTGGAGCCCTGGGTGGCTCAGTCAGTTAAGCGTCTGCCTTCCGTTCAGGTCATGATCCTGGGTCTCTGCTCAGCAGGGAGCGTGTTTCTCTGTCTCCCTCTGCCTGCTGCTTCCCCTGCTTGTGCTCTCTCTCTCTCTGTCAAATAAATAAATAAAATCTTAAAAAAAAAAAAAAGATGGAGACAGCTGATAAAACCCCTTGTGCCCCACTCAGCAGAGTGGGATCTCTGGACACGAGTGTGGGGGCTGGACCCCACATCCCAACTATGAAGGGGGGACAGGCCAGCCAGCCTCTGAGATTCCCCCATTGTGGGATCTGCATTCATGGAGGCCGAGGCCTGGGGGTTCAGCCTGCTGAGACGGGCTGAGCCAAAGGGTGGCCTTGCCACTGCACATTTGGGCTGAAAAAGCGCTTCAAGGCTCCCTGGGTCCCACAAGGGAGGGTCTGAACATGGCTTGGAGGCCCTGATGGCCTGGCCTAGCCAAGGGTTCTCTCTGGCTCTCTTTTTCCAGTACTTCACCCCATCCTTGTTCAGCTTCCTGGCTGCACACACTGGCCTTGCACCTTTGACTACCTTGTTCCCCCTTCTCTCTGTTTACCAGTTCACCTCTACTGAAACTCCCATCCTGGTCTAGTGTCACTCTGCCTGTTGAATTAATTGCCTGTTCCACCCACAGTCTTAGGGTAGGGCTGGTCTTGGTTACTCCATCATTTGTTGCAGAGGGCTAGTGGGGGCACAGGCCAGGGCAGGGTGGGGGCCCCTGGCAGCTGTGCCTCCCTCCTTCTCCAGTGGCCCATCACGACCTGGATAACACACTCAACTGTAGCTTCTTGGAGCCACCGTCCGGGCTGGAGCAGCCCTCGCCATCATGGTCCTCCCGGGCTTCCTTCTCCTCCTTTGACACCACTGATGAGGGCCCCGTGTACTGTGTACCCCACGAGGGTGAGTAGGGCTCTGCTTGGGCCTCCCTGCAGGCAAGTGAAATGTTCCAGTTGAAAAGAGCTCTGTGCTCCAAGGGACAGGCAGCATGGGGAGGAAGGGTGTGGTGGTGCTCTTAACTGGGGGTTGGACACAGAGCTGAGGCTATGGAGTGGGGTTCTGTGCTGCTTAGAGCTGGACTGGGGTAAGGTCTGGGGAGATGGGTGGGCTGTCCTGTCTCTAGCCACAGTCGATTCACTTCTTGGGGAGACCATTCACAGAGAAGGTTCTGGGCCTGGGTAGGAGATGGCAGAGGAGGTAGGAGCTGATGGCCTACGGGATATGGGGCACACTTTTGCCTGAAGTTTTGGCCCACAGACATCTGGAAGGAGCCTGACTGGCTGGTTTTCTGGCCTTGGCCTCTCTCCTCCCCTGGCTATCCCCCCTGGGGCACCTTGGGCAGGTGACTAACCTCTCTGAGCCTTAGAAGCCTTATCTCTTAATGAGGATTAACGAATCCCTTTGGAGGTGTCCCAGGGTCATATCTGATGATGTGCCCCCCCCCCCCCGTTTGGTGATGTGGTGGGGTAGGGGTGCAAGGCCAGGTCAAGGTTGGGGCTTCAGTCCCATGAATGTTGCCCCTCACCCCCCCCAGCACTGGGCAGCACAGCCTGGGGGCTCAGAACTAAGTTTGTGGTTGGTGTTGTGATTTCTCCAGGCATGTCTAGATGCCAGGGCGACTGAGCATCAGCTGGGGCGGGGAAGAGGAGGAGGAAGGTGAGGGTTTTGCCTGAGGGCTGGACAGCCGATCTCCCTGTGGAGGCCGTGACAGTCAGCTCTTTTTGCCTTGTCAGAGACCGCAACCGAGAGCCGGGACGCGGAGCCCCCCACCTCCCCTACAGAGGCGCTGGCGTCATCCCCCGGGCCGGTGACCACTCCGGCGACGGCAGAGGAGGCGACGCCCCTCCCCGTGTCCTCTGACAGTGAGCGGTCGGCGTCGAGCGTGGAGGGGCCTGGCGGGGCGCTGTATGCGCGCGTGGCCCGGCGCGAGGCCCGGCCGGCCCGGGCCCGGGGTGAGGCTGGGGGCCTGTCGCTTTCGCCATCTCCCGAGCGCAGGAAGCCGCCTCCACCCGACCCTGCCACCAAGCCCAAGGTGTCCTGGATCCACGGCAAGCACGGCGCCGCTGCCGCTGCCCGTGCGCCGTCACCGCCACTCTCGGGACCCGACGCCGCGCCCAGTCCCAGCAAGAGGAAACGGACGCCCAGCGACACGTCGGCGCGGCCGGAGGAGCCCGGCAGCCCCCGGGCCCGCGACCCGACGCCGAGGCCCCCGGGGCTGGCGGAGGAGGGGCCAGCCCTCGCCTCCCCCTCGCCGCCTAGGGCTCGGGCGCGGGGTCGCGGCCCTGGCCTCTCGGAGCCCACGGACGCTGGCGGTCCCCCGCGCAGCGCGCCCGAGGCCGCCTCCATGCTGGCCGCGGAGCTGCGCGACAAGACTCGCAGCCTGGGCCGCGCCGAAGGGGCTCCAGGTGCGCAGGGCCCGCGAGAGAAGCCGGCGCCGCCGCAGAAGGCCAAGCGTTCGGTGCTGCCCGCCTCGCCGGCCCGCGCGTCCCCTGCGCCCGAGGCCCCGGGGCCCGAGAAGGTGGCGGCCGGAGCGCCCGCGCCCGACACCCCCCGGAAGAAGACCCCCATCCAGAAGCCGCCTCGCAAGAAGAGCCGGGAAGCGGCGGGCGAGCTGGGCAGGGCGGGCGCGCCCACCCTGTAGCAGGCGGTGGCCCGGCCGTGCCCGCAGGTTCCCCAGGCTTAGCAGCGCTGCTTGCCACCCCACGTTCCGCGCCCGCCCGACATGCCCCGCGGCGGCCGGGCCACGGCGGGCTCCCGGGACCTCGGCCCGGGGCAGCCAGGCGGGAGGCTGCGTCTCATTGGCTCAGGCTCCAGCAGCGGCTCCTTGATTGGAGCCCTGATCTCGGGTGGGAAGACCCCATTCCATTGGTCGAGGCCTGACAGGCGCTTAGCAGGCGACTCCCTTCCCATTGGCCGAGGGCTCCGACCAGCCAGGGTCTCAAAGGCCGAGAGACCACCTCTTACTGGCCCAGGGTGCACTTGGCTGGGGTACCTCCTCATTAGTTGAGGCCAGAAGCACTTGTGTCTCGGCTGCCTCTCATTGGCCAGGGCCTGGCGCCTCTGGCTAGAGGCTTCTTTCCTTGACCGTAGCCGAAGGCTACTTCCACTGGCCAGGCCCCAGGGCATCTGGTTGACTGGAGCCTGGGGAGGAGGGCTGGTCTCTACTCCTCAGGGGGCTCAGCGTCCCCTGGGCCCGGCCTGTCTCCCCCCCTTCCCCTCCGTGCGCCCCCAGCCCCAGCCCCCCTAGCCCTGGCCCCTCCGCTGTCGAGCTGGTTTTGATGGCCTCCCCCCACCCCCCATGCCGCGGGAATCCGAGGGGCGACTCCAGTGGTCTGAGGAGATGTATTTATAGGCCCCCGGCAGGGCTGCTCCCCCCCCATCCGGGTGCCCCAGGATGGGCTCCTCCCGGCAGGGGCTTGGCCAAAGCTTTCTTAATAAAGTGCCTTTTTTTCCTCCTGTGCTTTGTTTGCTTCCTATCTGCACTTCCTCGTGCAAAGATCTTCCCTCAAAGAATTCTTGTGACGTCTTCCAGCCTGCACTCACGCCCAAGATTCCTCTACCTAAGCAGAGCCTGGAAGCCCAGGTGTGGGTCTCTTGGGGCCAAGTTGGAAGTGGGTTGTGTCCATTGGGGCATCATTTATTTATCAAGTTTTTTGGGCACCCACCTTGGCCCACGCCATGTTCGACTGGATGAACGATGGGCCAGAACAGATAGGGAGGAGCCCCTTGGCTACAGGGAGCTTGCGCCTGGGGCTGCTTCTGACCTGTGCTGCTCCCACGGGCCACTGCTGTTACACTTGGGGGCTCCGAGCTGTTTGGTGTGGCTGGGCAGGTCAGAGGCTGGGGCCGGGGGGCAGTGGGCCACAGGCACAGCTCCAGCTGGGCCTCGTCAGGCACAAACAAGATGGTCTGGCCCTGCACAGAGCCCCGCTGTCTGCCTCAATGGGCTCCTTGTCCTCCGCCGGAAACTTCCACCCGCCCTCCCCGCCAGGCTAAGAGAGGCGGGGTAGAGGGACGGGAGCGTGCCTGGCCCAGAGCCCTGGCTGGCCTTGCAGGCAGTCCCTGCTCTGGCCCAGCCTTCTATCTGTGACCATTTGCCACCCCCCGCCCCAGCCCCAGTGTCTTCACTGCTTCTGGCCCTCTGGCAGGCCTCCCAAGTGACCTTCCTGGGCTACAAAGCCTTACCTTTCTAGGGTACCCACTGGCCTCTGTCCATCCGGGTTCCTCCCATCCCCTGCCTCTGCCCAGCAGGTCTCTTTCCATCTTGATGCCCACAGTTTTGATCAGGAGTCTGCCAAGATCCTCCAATTGTCTCCCCAGCCCCACCCTGCAGCCCCCAGCGTAGCATAGGGTCTAACCGACACTGGCAGCTCAGGGATCTCTCCTGGCAAGTCTCATGCCTCCTGGCCAGATACCACACTGGGTCAATCTCAGTGACCCATACAGAGGCTCGGCCACCTGAGTGGAGATGGCCTCATGCCATGGACGGGACATCTGATGTGGCTTGCATGGACATCGTCCCGGCATTTGGCCTGGTCAGGCAGCACGTGGAATACAGGCTTCCCTCTGGCCAGCCGGGCACCCTCCCAGCCGTGGCCCTGAGGCTGGCCGCCTTGGATGCTTTCGGGCACCAGGCCATGCTGGCTGCTGGGGTTGAGGACACAGGCTTAAAGTTGGCCAGGAGGGGCAGATGCCCAGCTGAGCCCAGAAAAGGCAGGGTAGTGACTGAGGGTGGTCGGGGCGGGCAGTTCAGTGGTTGAGGTGACGGTCTTGCTCTGCACCCCACACCCCCAGAGAGGCCCACATTAACACTTGCCGACCCCCAAGCCTTAGCTCTAGCTCTCCCCCTCCCCGCAGTCTGGGTCAGCATGGTGTGGGGCAACCAGAGTGGTCGCATAGACGGGGCCTTTCCTAGGGCCGCTGCTCTCCCTGCCCTGGGAACCCTCCAGGTGCCCAAGACCCTGACCTTCGGGAGCCCCTTTGAGTGGGTGTCTCACAGAGCAGGGGCACCTCCTGTACTTCCAGCAGCCAGCCTCTACCGCCTGTTCCCACTGCGGGCAGGATGCTGTGGCCTGGGGGCCAGGCAGGAACCAGGCCAAGAAACCCCCCAGGATGATCCGGGTAGCCACCCGGGGAGGGAGCTGCCAGGACCCCTCAACAACCCCTCGTCCCGGCCCGACAGCCGCTTCCTCCCCACCCCCTCGGGCCTGCGGCAGTGCCAACTTCCAGGGAAGGCGCCACAGAAGGGAACCGCGGCTGCTGGAACCTCCGTTGCCATGGGGATGGGGACCACAGGACCCACATCTGGTAGCGATTGAGGAGGAAAAATTATGAGTCGTGGAAAATGCAAATATTTTTTGTAGCACAGAGCACAAAGGAGCGGGAGGAATGTGGGTCTGGAGAAGGCCTGAGCCAGGCCGGGTTTCACATGGGGACGCAGCTCACATCACAGAGAGTCAGAGCGACACACACGCACCCCGCCACACACACAGAAACATGGAGCCCAGCATCCTACAACACGCAGGCTGCCACACACATGGTGCACGGAGAGAGCTCCACACTCACGTCACCCAGGCGGAGCCACGCACGCACCCCGCCGCACATGCAGACGCACAAAGACGGTCACCTGGAGCAACACACACCCCACCGCAC
Organism: Ursus maritimus; assembly: GCF_017311325.1. Lineage (NCBI taxonomy): Eukaryota > Metazoa > Chordata > Mammalia > Carnivora > Ursidae > Ursus > Ursus maritimus. The sequence goes on from NW_024425897.1 coordinate 2,466,372, forward strand.
ACACACCAACCCTGAGACAGACACGCGCTGTGACATACACACACACACACACACACACACACACACGCTCTACCTGACAGAAAGAGGCACTCTCTCTCCAACACAAACACGCAACTCAGCACACATGGACACGCTGAGACAGAAACATAGCCAGCAACACTGCAACCGGCCCCAGGCACACACCGCCGCAGCCACACACACAGCCAGCCCGCAGGAAGACGGCGAGCACACGCAGCCCGGAAGTCACACACATGACGTCCAGCCAACGCGCAGAAGCAGAGAGAGACTCAGCCCACAACCTGCACCACCAGCCCCAGGAGCCGAGGCGGATACTCCCTGCAGCTCGCACACATCCTCGCCACAAAGAAACCGCGAGACACACAACCCTGCAACGCAGGAACTCCCGCCACCAAGTGTCGGAAGCCCAGAGAGACACACACACCGCCAGAGCCACAGAGGCACCGCGAGCCGCTCACGCTGCCATCGTGTACACCCTCCACCGGGGATGCCCAGAGGGACACCCGCCAACACACACACACACACACACATTCCACCAGATTCACAGAACCAATGAGACGTACACCTGATAAACACGCGCCTCACCTGACACAGGCCCACGTGGAGACAGACACACAGGACACACACCCCCTGCAGCATGCAAAACACAGGAATGGACAGAGAGCCTCCAACAGCCCTGCAGAGCCCACCAGCCCCGGCCAGATGCCGAGGTGGTCCCTCACGCTAACACACACACGCACACTCCTCTGGAAACACAGATACGAGACCCGCTCACACCCTGCACACACACAAGCACACAACCGGGCACACAGAGCATTAGGACAGGCTGACGGAATTTCTCCGGGCCCTGTGCTCCAGAAAAGCATGGATTTTGAGAATGCCCATCCTTCTGTGCTCCAAGAAATGGCTAACTCTAAAAGACCACCTCATACACGCAAACCCCCCTCCACTCTTCATGACTCCCTGGTCTACCCGCTTCTAGAAAAACCCAAGCCCCATCCTTGCCGAGTGGACTTTCCCCATCAGTGAACTTTCTTCTCGTTGCTATAGCCTGAATGAAATCATCTACCTCAGCCGCCCCCCCCCCCCCCCGCTGTTCTGGTGCCCTGACTGGTGCGGACTGGACCAATCTTAGGACCCCTCGTGTGCCGCTGCGGACTAGCTGTCCGGGCCCCACAGGACTCCTGCTCTGGGCCTGTGCTCTCTGGGCTTGGGTCCATTGGAAGCATGCCAAGAATTTGCTGTTGATTCTTTCTGAGGACTCCGTTGACTTTTGGTGCCGGATTCTTCTGGTTTCATGGTCTGACCAGTTGGTTTTGTTTCTGTTACCCTTTCCTGTTTGTCTATTTTTTTGGAGCTTAAATCAATTAAGAGTTCGTACCCACTGGGAAGATGGTTTAGAGATGTGGCCAATAACAGATGGAAAGAGTGGTCTTGAAGGTTTTCTTACGAGTGGTCAGAGAGGCTGAGATAGGAAGGGGTAAGCAAGCAGGGGCCTGTGACGCACCCAGCAGCCAGCACGCTCTTGGGAGGCTCACCCACATGCTTGGCAATGCCTCGAGAGAGGGCAGTGGTGTACGGGGTGGGGCGAGGAAAGCAGAGGCCTGGCGGCAAAGCAAGAGTTGAAAAGCAGGTGAAGGTGTCGTCGGAGGTCAGGGCCCACGCAGAGGAGAGGAGGGAGGGGAGGAAGAGCATCTAGGTGGAGGAGACATCTGCTGGGGCACAGTGGGGCACGGATGGGGCACCTGGGGTCATTATCAGGGACAATCCCTCTTTGGGTGAGGTCAATGGAGGATGAGCCCAGCTGCAGGGCTGAGGTCACCTGGTTTAGTCAAGAAGTTGGTTAGTTTCACTACAGTTAATATGTGGAAACAGCCCGAGTGTCCCATCGATGGATAAATGGATAAACAAAACGTGTTCCATCCACACAACAGAATATTATTCAGCTTTAAAAACAGAAGTTCTGACACCTGCTGCAACGTGGATGAACCTTGAGGACATTGTAAGTAATGAAGTAAGCCAATCACGAAAAGACAATTACTGTATGATTCCATTTATACGAGGCACCAAGAGTAGTCAAATTCGTAGAGATAGAATACGGTGGTGCCGGGGGCTGGGGGAGGGGAGAATAAGGGGACAGAGTTCCAGGGTTCTTTTTGGTATTTATTTATTTGAGGGAGAGAGAGAGAGAGAGAGAGAGAGAGCACGAGCAGGGGAAGTGGCAGAGGGAGAGGGAGAAGCTGAGCAGGGAGCCAGATGTAGGACTCGATCCCAGGACCCTAAGATCATGACCTGGGCTGAAACCAAGAGTTGGATGCTTAACCGACTGAGCCACCAAGGTGCTCCCAGAGTTTCAGTTTTACAAGATGCAGACAGTTCTGCTGATGGGTAGTGCTGACGCCTGCACCACGATGCAAATGTATTTCATACCCCTGACCTGTACATTTAAAAATGGTTTAAGATGGTAAATTTTATGTTATGTATATTTCAACCCAACAACCAAAAGAAGGAAAAAAAAAAAAAAGGAAAAAGAAGTTGGTTAGAGGCAGGTCAGGGGCCTCACTGGGTTGGTAATGACCTTGCGCTGAACCCTGGGACCCAGAGGCCGTGGTTGGTCTGGGAGTCATGGGTCTGTGTCTGTAGCACGGCGGTGATCACAGTGGGAAACAGAGGAGGCCACTGGTGGGGATATGGTCATGCCATAGGCGCCCACAGCATACACGCACCCCCATGTGAGACATGCCACCGGCTATTTATTTATTTATTTATTTTTAAACATGGGGATGCTTTTTAAAAAAGATTTTATTTTTGTGAGAGAGAGAGAGAGAGATGTCACAAGCAGTGGGGAGGGGCAGAGGTAGAGGGAGAAGCAGACTTCCCACCGAGCAGGGAGCCTGATGCAGGACTCAATTCTAGGACCCTGGGATCATGACCTGCCCCCAAGGCAGATGCTTAACCGACTGAGACACCCAGGCGCCCCCCAGTGGCTTTTTCTTCCACTTCATTTTTTTAAAGATTTTTTTAATTTTTTAAGTAATCATACCCAACGTGGGGCTCAAACCCACAACCCCAAGATCAAGAGTCACACGCTCCACTGTCTGAGCCAGGTAGGTGCCCCGATTCCACTTCGAATTAAAACTTTAATGTTCATCTATTTGTGAATATGCTGGTATTAACAACAACAAAAAAAGCCAATTTATTTGCCTAAGAGTATTATTTTTTTTTTAAAGATTTTATTTATTTATTTGACAGAGATAGAGACAGCCAGCGAGAGAGGGAACACAAGCAGGGGGAGTGGGAGAGGAAGAAGCAGGCTCATAGCAGAGGAGCCTGATGTGGGGCTCTATCCCATGACGCCGGGATCACGCCCCGAGCCAAAGGCAGACGCTTAACGACTGCGCCACCCAGGTGCCCCTGCCTAAGAGTATTATTGACAGAGTTCAGCTGATTAGAGTTAATGATAATTTCTTACAGTCATGGAACTTTCATTCAGTCAGGAATTCTAGAACCCCAGAAATTATGTTGAATCAGATGTTCAGCATTTAGCCTTCCAAGACCAAGGTCAGAGCTAAGTGGCAGAATACAGTTTAATAGAAAGACAAAGCACCACTGAGCCCCCCAGGTGCCCCTAGGGCTCCCTCTTGATGTTGCACTTTCTGTGGCTATGGACAAATGTATAATGACATGTATTCGTCATCATAGTATCACAGAGGGTATTTTCTGCTGCCCTCAAAATCCTCTGTGCTCCGGCTATTCATCCCTCCTCCCCGTAACCCCTGGCAACCACTGATCTTTTAACTGTCTCCGTAGTTTCGCCTTTTCCAGAATGTCCTATAGTTATACAGTTGTAGCCTTTTCAGATTGGCTCCTTTCACTTAAGAATATGCATTTAAGTTTCCTCCATGTCTTTTCGTGGCTTGATAGCTCTTTTTTTTTTTTTAATTCAGTACTGATAATATTCCGTTTTCTGCATGTACCACAGTTTACTTGTCCATCCCCTACCGAAGCACATCTTGGTTGTTTCTCATGGCTTTTTTTTAATGCTCTGACATGCATTTTGCGAAGCGAGGTGTGAGCATGGGGCATTCATTCGAGAGACCTAACAATGGGCGTTCGGAGTACTTGTGATGCCTTCTGTCAGGTGGCCTCCCTAGTGAAATTAGAACAGCCACTGGGACCACCTTCAACACGGCAGAGACCGGGAGGTGGAAACGGACCGATGGTGCCATCTAGTGGTTGGTTGTGGCAGCAGCGTGAGAAGCCCGAATAAGCGAGGGGGACAGAGCCCAGCAGCTCTGGTGTTGCCAGATGGCCTCCCCAGTGGGATGAAGTGTCCCAAGCCCAGATTATTCCCCAGAGTAGGCATAGCCAGCTGAGAAAAGCCAGAAGGCCGAGTGATAGCATTTGCATCACGTGGGTGCCAGAGAGCTTAAGACGTTGGCCAGTCCCTGATCTACGTGGGTGTAGTGGGGACCAACTGATGTGTAAGAATTTCACCGAGACCCAGGGCCCTGACCCTCATGTGGGATGATATCCCATCTCCCCCTCCATGTTCTATGTAAAAGTGTCCCTGATTCTTCCCGTCATGGTTCTGCGGGCACAGGAGTGGTTACCCCATAAGGCAATCAAGTAATGGATTATTGTGTCCCTTCTAGAAGGAACTAGAAAAACAAGTGAATGCGAGTAGCATCTAAGAGGCTGTTGGAACAAGGGCTGTATAGACTATATTGGGCAGATTAGAACAACAGGGTACTGGCCAGTGGAAGATTGAATGGCTAGCATCATTCCAGCTGTGTGAGGGATAGGACCTTAGTTGACCACTGATTAAGGTCGCAGCAATCCACAGCGAGGTGCTCTTTGTACTCTCTGGGTTGAAAAAAAAAGCTAAACTGGGCTGTTAAATGGAGAAAGAGTGGGCCCTTCTCTTAATACACCTTGTGTAGCTGGTCTCGGCCTTGAAGTCCCCGTTTTGATGAAGATTAGGCCGTATTAAACAATCTTAACGGCTGAGGCAAGTCCTCAGGGTCCAATCTGATAAGGCCAAGAGTAAGGGGCAGATGTTTAATTTTATTCCAGTTAGAACTTCCATCCCATAGTGGGGAACCCTGGGGGAAAGGAAGCCACAACCACTGGAATAATACGGTAGCTTGTCCACTTCTGTTTTGTGTGTGGTAATGTCCCGGAGGACATTAGGGGTCCACCTTTAAATTCAGCGGGATCTTCAGGATCCAGTATCAATGAAGACCAAAAAGGTTGCTTGGTGTGCACAGCCCAGTGGACCCCCATGTTTGTGCCGCACAATTGTCCCCAGTGGAGGCCGGGGCCCAGGGGCTTGTTGTGTCCCTAACAAGGCTGGAGTGGTTGCCTGAGTTCAGGGGCTACAATGGGGGTCGTATACCTTGAAGATTTGGTCCTACACCTTGAAGAGAAGGTTGGATGTTCTTTATAACTTGTTTTAAGAGAGCCTGGAACTCCTGGGGTCTTTTTTTTTTTTTTTAATAAAGATTTTTTTTTTTTTAAAGATTCCATGCCCAGTGTGGAGCCCAACGCAGGGCCTGAACTCACAACTTTGAGATCCAGACCTAAGCTGAGATCAAGAGTCATATGCTCCACTGACTGAGGCAGCCAGGAGCCCCATCCCAGGGTCTTGTCTGAAATCTGATTATTGGGGAAGCCTGTGTTGGAAATGTGCCAGTACCAGGCGTGGTGGGGGGCAGGCAGAGGGGGAGTTGGCAGGTTGGGGCCCAGGGGCCAAATCTGGCCCGTCGCAAGTTTTCATAAATACAGGTTGACTGAAAGCACGCTCGCGCACGGGCGGGCGCGCGCGCGCACACACACACACACACACACACACACACACACACAGTGCCTGCTCAGGCCGTGCTTTGGCTCCCAGTCGTTGGAGTGCTCAGTAAAACCATGTACCCACTGAACTACGCCAGGTTGCTTCAATAATTGGCATTTCCCCTCTAAAGTACCCATGGGGTGAGGACACACACATCAGTGTCTGTGGCAGGAGGGCGGGCCGGTTTCCAGGCCACACTCGACCGATGAAACAAGGGAAATGCCAAGGTCATGGCCACGAACGCTGGGACGCGTGGGCAGGACGGGTCCATTTCTGTGCGTCTAGTGGATCCCATATAGAAAATTACTGGTTTGTGGGGTCATGAGATTCGCTGGCCAATCAGGGCGTCTTGGCAGAGTTTAAAGTTAGTTCAGAGCCAGTATATTGCAGGTGCAGAAGCCAGCAGTGCTCTTTTCCTGGTCTAAATCCAAAACTGTTTATTAAACATTGAAAATTGGATGGAACCAAATCACAGACCTGTCCTTCTAAGACAGGGAAACTGAAGGATGCCACCAAAACCTGCTTTTGCTCCTAATTCCTGCTTCTATTCTTTTTTTTTTTTTTAAGATTTTATTTATTTATTCGACAGAGATAGAGACAGCCAGTGAGAGAGGGAACACAAGCAGGGGGAGTGGGAGAGGAAGAAGCAGGCTCATAGCGGAGGAGCCTGATGTGGGGCTCGATCCCATGTCGCCGGGATCACACCTTGAGCCCAAGGCAGACGCTTAACCGCTGTGCCACCCAGGCGCCCCCCTGCTTCTATTCTTGCCGGGACCGGCAACCGCACTTTGCACGGGCCTCAGAATGCACATAGTGTACGTCCTTGTAAGGGACGAGGCGTTAATGATTTCGCTAGAACAGATAACATCTAAGGAAGGACCAGGTGAGAATGACCAGACAGAGCCGTCATATGTGCCTTCCAGAGCGCCGGCGCTAGACATCTCGTCGCCACGACTCCCTAGATCCCAGGACTGACACCTGGGCTCTTGTTTTTGCTCTAACCAGTTCCTGGATGCCTGAGAAGACTCACACATTGGACCATGATCCGCAATAAAAAGGCCCCAGACCCCAAACAAAGACGAGGCTCATGCTTCTTTCCCTCCTTAGCCTCCTGGATGCTCCGTCTCAATCTGCTCTCTCTCTTTATCTTCAATTAATTCTGCTCTCCCCCCCTGCTGGCTTGTGCGTGAGCTCCGTCCTCGGACCAAGCCTGCTGGCATCACTTCTCCCCTGGTAGAGGGTGTGTGTGGTCTGAGGATATGCTTCAGAGACACCCGGTAGCTTCTATAGTTCTCTCAGGATGTGCTCATGGCTGTGGGTGGCCCCTGCCAGGGCCTAGCATCAGTATTAGGGC
>NW_024425897.1:2473609-2694635 GCF_017311325.1 Ursus maritimus
GGTGATTACTACCTTGTTGACTTTAAGGGCCCAGGCCTAACCTGGGAGCCGAGATGCCCTTTAGCACAATTACTAAATGTCGGACCATTTTACAATGATCTCCATCGGGTTATGGTGTCACGGGGCCCTTTAGAAAGGCCCCAGGGTGAAACAGGCCACGTTTTTTAAAAAATAGAATTGATTTATTTTATCTCAGGGTCGTGGGATTGAGCCCCGCGGCGGCTCCCCGTCAGGCTCTGTGCTCAGCATGGGGTCTGCCTAAGACTCTCTCCCTCTGTCCTTCTCCTGTTCTCTGTCAAATAAATAAATAAATCTTTAAGAAATATTTTTAATACCACCACTCAGAGACTTGAGCCAGGAGCACCCACCCGCCTTTCTCCTGGCTGCCCCTGCTGGTCTGGATGAGTGAGCATACGGGCTCCTCCAAGGCCTTTTCATTCTCGCTGGAGTTTTCTGCATAAGCTTATGGCTCTTTATATTTAAACAAATTCAGCCTCGATCAGGGGGAGATGGCATTTGTAGCCACCCATGAGACATCAGTCCGTTGAGTGTTTTTTCCAGCTCTGCCAAGCAATGACCCAGAAGCAGTGTCAGACCCCAAAGGTGCAGGGCCCAGTGCTGCCCCTGCCCTTATTTCAGGCGCCAACCACAGGTCCCATATCATCTGGGTTTCTGACCGAGGTCGCCGCAGCCCCTTCCTTGGGTTGGATGAATTTGCTAGAGTGGCTTCCAGGACTCAGGAAAACAGCTATTTACTAGATCACTGGTTTATTATAAAAGCATATAGCTCAGGGACAGCCAGATGGAAGAAATGCGGAGGGCCAGGTGTGGGGAACGGGCACAGAGCCTCCACGCGCTCCGAATGTGCCACTCTCTCCCGGATCCCCGCGGCCTCAACTGGGCAGGTTCTGCTAGGTTTCTATGGAGGCTTTGTTATGTAGCATGACTGATTAAGTCATTGGCCATTGGTGGTTGATCTCGATCTCCAGGCTCTCCCCCCCTCCCAGGAGGTTGAGGGGTGGGACTGTCAGTTCCAACCCTGTCGTCTTATGGTTGGTTCCCCGGCAAACCAGCCCCCATCTTTAGATGCTTCCAAAAGTCACCTCAAGAACATAAGACACCTTTATGGTTCTCATTTCTTAGGAAAGTCCTAAAAACACAGCTTTAGGAGCCTTGTACCTGGAATGGGAACAAAGTCCAAATACGTATTTATTATCAATCACTTGCGGCGCCTGGGTGGCTTGGCGGTGAAGCAGCTGGCTCTTGGTTTCGGCCGGGTCATCATCTCAGGGTCCTGGGATCAAGCCCCTCTTCGGGCTCTGAGTTCGGTGGAGAGCCTTCAGGACTCTCTCTCTCTCCCTCTGCCCCTACCCACCGTCTGCTCACACACACTCTCTCTCTCAAATAAGTAAATCTTTTAAAAAAATCACAGTATCATAATCAGAGAATTGAACATTTTTGATGTTTTCCTGCTGATAGCGGTCAAGACTCACCTTCCCTCCGGCCCTACATCAGGACCGGCTGATACAAAAGCCCTCCTGTTCCCTCCTGTCCCTGTGGAACATTAAACCTTGGGACAGCCCAGCCCCCACTTGGGAACTTGCCCTAGTTCCCCTCCCGGCCAGTATGAAGGCCCGATGCACCCTTGGGGGGAGCGGCTTTCTCTCCCCATGAATTCCTTGCGTGACTAATAAGCTTTCTTTCAAATGTTCCTGTTGTGTGTAATGTCCCCGGGATCCGCGTCTGGCCTACTGATTACCGGTGAGTCCATCACGCTTTTGTGGGTGACCACAAAATAATTACCTCATAGCTGGAGTGGTTCGGGCTGGGACGGCCACCTTCTTAGATCCTTCTTTTCATGCTCATGGTCATGGAGAACATACCCCTGCTGGTGGGCTGTGGCTCCCTGTGTGGGCTCCTCCCACGCAGTCTTTGTCACAGATTTATGACCTGAATCACCTTTGGGGGAAGAGGACAAGATTGGGGCCCTCCTTATCAGATCGGGTTGGGGAGGGTTTTGCCTCTAGTATAAAGGGTCAGGGGAGGGTCTGTGAGCATTGGGTGTGTGTCTCAAGCAGGCAGTGACCCCTGTTCTACAGGGTGCTGATACCCTGAGTCGTATGGGACCATTGGGAGGGCACTGTGAGGACAAGCAATCACCAGATGATGTGCTAAGGGCCACAGTCTTACGAGCAGACGGCTCATTGCGACGCTTTGAGGCCGAAATGCCTTTGCTCTACTGCGCAGAGATCCTGATGCTTCGCACAGTAGGTGCAAACGTGCGAGGCATTCCGTGGCACAATCTCTTAAGGAAAATGGCCCCGCACGTTTTCCCCTGGGCCCTTCTGAAGGGCCGGAGGACACCTGGCAGGGAAGCACTGACTCAGCAGGCCTGGGTTGCTCAAACCCTGCACATTCCAAAGAAAGGCCTGTCTTCAGATCTCCTCTGAGCCCTTAGACTGTTCTGTCGGTCAGTGTTCGCATAGGCCCGAGGCCTCGGGCTCTGTGTCTCAGTTTGACCAGAGAAGCTGAATCAACTACGACTGTTTCCGAGTCTCCTGAGTCCTTCTTTTTTATCATCAAGCCTGAGGGAGCCCAGGGGACCCTGACACAACTCATCTTAAGTCAGTGGGGTCACCCACAGTGACTGTGAGTCCTCGGCAGTACAGGGGCAGGTCAACACACTAAAGGGCTTCTCTGCTCCCAGACTCACCCCGGGGCCAAGACAGCCAAGGAGGTGATAATCGCCATTGTGTGCCCCTAATACTGGTGCTGTTGACTAGAGTCCCTGCAGGACGATGTACCCTACCAAGGGCAGGGGAGAGCACCCCCCGAGCACACCTCGTAACCACCCCCAAAATGATTCCATAAGAGCAGGAAACTGAAATGGAAACAGACATCTCCGACTTGACTCAATTGGAAATTCAAAATCTTATCGACAGTATTTACACAGAGTATGGAAAGGGCGCCAGTTGGCTTTTGTGCCTAAATGATACTGGCTTGGAATTCACTGTAACTTCCGCTGAGATGGGCGGATTGGCCTGCAAATCTGTGGTCCTCAAATGAGTAATTATGGGCCCGTGGGACTTAGGGACCCAGATGTGCAATTCCATTCGGCCCCAGCACTCATAGGCGTGAGCAAGGCATCCTTTTCCTTGCTCTAAAAGGTATTCATGGCATGAAAAATAGTGCACCCTAATTCTAACCCCAACTCCCACCCCAGTCCTCAACCGCACCCTATTCCCAACCCCCCAAACACAGCCTGAACCACAACCCTACCTGGGGTCTCCTGACCAGCACAGCCTCTTTGACCTCTGGGGCCATGGTGCCGACTCTGTCTTTTGTCCCACTGCCCTCATTCTTAGCTGGCGCTCTCTGCCTGTGGCTCCCGCTGGCACCGCCTCCCTGGAGGCAGACTGGCAAGGAGCGAGGCTTGCTGCCAGCCCCGGGGTGGAGGGGTGGGCTCGGCTGGGACAAGGCTTGTGTTCCTGGGCTCTCGTTCCTGTGTCTGCTGGTCACGTCACAGCTTTGGTCAGGGTAGGAACAGCAGTGTCATTCTGGAGAATTTGCTAGCGGAAGAGCTATGGACCCTATAATTTATTGTTCAAAGCGGAAATTGCTCATTGTACTAGTTACAAAATCAGTATCTGCTGTTTGAAGAGTTCAGAAGATTAAGTCGGTCCGAACTCATCATCTAGAAATCGGTAGCATCTGGCGCATCTCCTTGCAGACACCCTGTAAATTAGGGGATCTTCCATGGCTTCCATCCCCGCCACCATGCCATGTTCTCGGGGAGGCCCAACCCACTTCTTCTTTCTTTTTTTTTGGAGCAAGCGGAAGAACGATCCTAGCAGTGGTGTCAAGCCACTGAGAGGAGCTGAATTTGGGGCAACCCTTCCTGCTGAGTGCAGGAGTACTTCCCATCCCAGGCTGTTCACTGCCGGGCAAAACCTGAATGAAATCTGGGCTCCCTGTGGAACAATTCTGCTTGTTGCACCCAAAGCCCTAGAGAAGTGAGTTCATGTGTAGTAATGTTAACGTACCCTTGGGTGAATGGGGTTTATTTTAATAATGCAGAGAAGATATAATGTTCAAAAATCTTTTTATAAATCCAATTATATCTCAAGGTAGGAAACCCATATAATCACTTTTGAGGTATGCCAAGAAGGTGTTTGGTAAAAATCAGGATCCAGTCCTGATGTTTTGAAGTCTTAGCAAATCAGATCTATAAAGATAGTTCATTAACGTGATAAGCAAGCAGTGACGGCCAACGGCTGGCATTTCACCTAACAGTGAAAGAGCAGATCTCTCTCCTTTCCAGTCAAGATAAAGATCCAAATGCTGTGCCAGTGAGGAATGAAACAACTGTGAGGAATGACAAATGGACTTAAATTGTTTATTTTCTTATACAACAAGAACTCAGAAAGTTGAATGGTGGTGGCTGAAAGAGCTGCTCAAAAATTTCATCCAAGGCCTAGGATCCTTCTATTTTTCCATTCCACTACATGTGACCTTTGTCATCAACTGTCTCATGGTTACAGGATGGCTACTACACCTCCAGGCATTGCATCCAAGTTCCAGGCAGGAAGAAGGGGGAGGGGGAGGAATACAAAGCAGAGACTTTCCCCAGATCTTAGCAGATTTCCACTTGAGCCTTATTGTTCACAATTGGGCCATGCGGTCACCCCAGCTGTAACACAGTCTTTAGAGGCCAAAGTGTTTTGAGGTGACACATGCTGGTCTCCTACTCCACAGAGAATCTGCCACAGATGATCACTGCCACCAACACTGAGTGCTGCTCTGGAAGTGCTAGCCAATGGTGGGTCTTAAAGGGAAACAAAATAAAAGGCTACCTATACGAAAAGGAGAGGCAAGCTTTTTATTTCCAGGTTATATGACAGATTACCTAGAAAGCCCAATAAAGTAGTAAATTGTTAGAGACCGCAAATAATTCAATGAAGTTGCTAGTTATAAAATAAATATACAAAAAGATATATACAATCAATAGATGTCCTATATAAAACAGAAAGACTCGACTTAGAAACCCCACAAAAGTAGAATGAACTTAAGAATAAACACATGTATTGAACATACATGTAAGAACACCGACGAAGAAAACCTACACAGCTGTTCTGAAGGTTGGAGGCAGATTAGAATGACTGGTGCTTTGATGTGGAGACTGAATATCATAGAGAACTACAGGAATTCTTCACAAACTAGTTAATTCTAATCAAAATCCCAATGAGGTGTGCAGGGGCAAGAAGAGGTTGAGCTCTGAGAAAAAGAATCCTGGGTTATCCGGAAGAATAGATTTTTAAAAGCCTTTTTTAAAAAACCTACTGAAAATACTGTCCTGGTCAGTCCTACTACATATGAAATAAATTATGAAGCTACAAACAGAAAAGAGAGGTCTAAGGAACAGTGAAGAACGCCATTCTAGAATGGCGCAGGGACCTTGGAAGTTACACCCCAAACAGACGGATGTTAAGAGTTAAATGCAAAATGTGGAACCAAAAAAGGATTTAAAGAAGGGGCTTCCTAAGGAAAAATACAAAGAAAAAGACCTTTGGTCTTTTTACACAGAATTTGAACATCTCCGTACGTTAAAAATGTGGTAACAAAGATAAAAATGTATGTGTCAAAGCGATTTCTGTGTGTGTGTGTGTGTGTGTGTGTGTGTAAAGAACAAAGAATGGAATAGACAATTCATATGAAGAGAAGAAAAAGGTCAAAAAACAAGAACCAATAACACTCCTGATGTATCAAAAATGGTAAATATAAAAAGCGGAGATGACGCCGAGTGCAGGGGTGCAGGAACGGGATGCTCTTGGGGCCCACGTGGGAGAATTAAGGATGTCGTGCAATGATTGTGAGCTCTCTGCATGAACTCCACTTCTCAGCATTTATTCTGAGGAAATGATCGAGGGGCAAAATGGGTTTATGTTTCAGAATTAGTTATAGGTACAGATAATGATGTTCAACAATAGAGGAACAGATCAGTCACGACACAATGAGAAGACAGAGAAAGACACAGCCATCGATAATGTTTCTGGAAAATATTTTGTAATGTGGAAAATGTTCATCATAAAACATTAGATGGAAAAAGAGAGAACTAACATGCAAAGAATGAATCCAGTTTTGCTTTAAAAGTAAAGGCATATTACATGCGCACAGAAAAAAACCAGAAGTAAGTGTAGCGCTGGCAGTGGCCTAGGAACTGATACTGAGGGGTCCTCTCGTTCTTAAAATTTCCTGAACCTTTTCCCAAATTTCTTCGGCATATACATATTGCTTGTATAATCAGGAAAAGAAGTGTATATGTAAATGAAAGAGAAACATCAAGTCTCCAATGAAAAGAGGGGGAAGGGTAAATTCAAATCATTTCAAGACAAAAGACCAGGAATCAAAACATGTTCCCTGTTCAGCCTCGTTAGTGACTGAAGGCAAAGTCCAGCGGTAACGAGGCGCGCGGACGCACGCTGCAGGCCGACAGCAGCCAGCGGCTGGGGCCCTACAGAGATGGCTTCGTTTTCAGTTCTTTTGAAGTAAGAAGAAAAATGAGTGTGATCCTGATGAACTAAGCCCAGATTGTGTTTGTCTTTTACAAATGCAGCTGCAAAATAGGACTTTTCCTACTTGTCACGTAAGCGCCTGTGACTGCCACGACCGGGCCCCGGGGACCGCGGAACGGGAGGCCGGCTGGCACACCCGGGAGGAATGCAGTGCAGTGGCACGTGCCCCGGAGCACCGCTGTGTTGTCACCACGCCCTGAACGAAGACTGGATGCCCCGCTTCGAGCAGGGAGTCCCCCGTCTCTGGGAGACGCCGCGCAGGGGACGTTCCTGCCTGACCACTCACTATGGCTGACCGACTTCTTCATAATGAAACGGTGTGACTTTACACACCACCTAAACCATACAAAAATGATTCCTCAAGTTGTTTATTTCCTTTATCTCAAAATTTTCACTGTTAGAAATCTAAGAAAACTCTGAAGTAGAATGCAAAAAATGCTCTGTGAAGAATGGTTTATAACAGTGAAATGATCTATAATAATGAAAACATGGAAATAACTTCAACCTCCAAGAGAAGAACATCTAAAGGAATACTGCGCCTCCACTGAGAATTATAACTCCAGACAGTTCCCTGGAACAATTCTGCTACGCAGCCAGTTGGGAAAAAAGATTAAAACGATATACACACCACATTTGCAGTAGTGTAAAAATCCACTTTGAAACAAGCAGAAGGTAATGTATCAAAGTGCGAAATGCAGTTTATCAGGAATTATGGGGGCCTTGTTCCTTACTTCCACATTTCCCGAAATATGGTTATTTTGCTGCCATAATTAAAAAGCATACTAAAAAGCATTTGATAAACTATAGCTCTCTATGTAAATGTGAAGTATTATCACTGAGAAAGCAGCTTAGACTTGCTCAGGACTGAGCGTAACGGACATTAATTCCCGACGAAGACCGCCCACCGCTGCAGAGAGCGCGGGGACAGATCCCACGGAGGGGCCTCTCCTGCAGGGCTGAGCCCGCGAGCTGAGCTCACTGGAGCAGAGGGACGCCCTGCAGGGTGAAGGTGCGCTTCTAGACACATTCCCGACACCAGACCTGGATGGACGCCGAGCACCCACCTGTGCGCTAGCTGTTTCCCGGCGGGGACTAGACGGCCAGGCCCGACGCCGGCGTGTCAGGACCTAGCTGCGCCGAAGCCTGGCCCTGCTCCTGAGACGGAGGTGCCGTCACTACCAGATGACTCTGCAGCAGACCTGCTTTGTGCGGTGAGTCCAGGAAATCGGCCTTTCCCTAAACCCCCACCATTCAAGATCATTCTCCCCTCCTGGAATATGCCAATGTTCACTTGGAAGTAATACTGTTCATAATTCTTCTGTTTTTATTATCATTATTATCATTCTAAACATTAACAGTGTACAAAGGAAATTCCTGATTGAAATCATGCCAGGAGCCCGTCTGAGGACACAATGATCCTTATACCTTCTTTCTGTCTGCAGGAAAAACCTAGTCCCCGCGTCGGCGTCTTGCAAGCCCATTAAGGAAAGGAGGATGACGAGACATTCTCAGACAGCCCTTGCCTCTTCTCTCCTACAGCGGCGTGCTTCCTGGGGCGGCGATGACCTCTGAGAGAGTTGTCCTGGCGTGTGGGACGTGGGCACGGGTGGCAGGGCCGGTCTCTCATCTGGAGGCCTGGGCGGGCTGTGCATATCCAGCTGCTGCGCTTTCTGGGGAAGGAGCGAGGCCAAGGGCGGGCACGCCGCACTAATTTCCCGGCTTGCTGCCCAGCGGGGAAGTCCTGCCGGCTGCGGGCTGCACTGCACACAGGAGCTTTGCCACGTCCAGGGCATCGATCGGGTCCACGCCGCTCACGCCCGCGCCCCCCGCGCCCAGCAGGCCGCCCGGCACGTAGTAGGTGCTCAGCAGGTGCTTGTTGAACTGGATGGCAAAGGGCTTCTCCTCGCTGTGTCTTCTCTGGTGTTCCGTGAGGTGGGCGCTCCAGCCGAACATTTCCCCACACTCGTCACATCTGAATGACTTCTCCCCGGAGTGGATCTTCTGATGTTTGATGAGACAGTGATTCTGGCTGAAGGCTTTGCCGCACTCGCCACATTTGTAGGGCTTCTCCCCGGTGTGGATGCGCTGGTGCACGATGAGAGACGAGTGGCAGCTGAAGGCCTTCCAGCAGCGGCTGCAGTCAAAGGGCTTCTCCCCGGTGTGGATGCGCTGGTGCACGATGAGGTAGGAGTGGGAGCTGAAGGCCTTGCCGCACTCGTTGCACTTGAAGGGCTTCTCGCCGCTGTGGATGCGCTGGTGCACGACGAGGTAGGAGTGGCAGCTGAAGGCCTTGCCGCACTGGCTGCACTTGAAGGGCTTCTCGCCCGTGTGGATGCGCTGGTGCAGGGTGAGGCGCGAGCGGCTGCTGAAGGCCTTGCCGCACTCGCCGCACTTGAACGGCTTGTCCCCGTTGTGGATCTTCTCGTGCACGGTCAGGGACGAGTGGCAGGTGAAGGCCTTGCCGCACGCGCCGCACTGGTAGGGCTTCTCGCCGGTGTGGATGCGCTGGTGGCGCGTCAGGTGCGTCCTCTGGTTGAAGGCCTTGCCGCACGCGCCGCACCGGTAGGGCTTCTCGCCCGTGTGCACGCGCAGGTGCATGTTGAGCAGCGAGCTGCAGCTGAAGGCCTTCTCGCAGGCGCCGCACTTGTAGGGCCGCTCGCCCGTGTGGATGCGCTGGTGCACGTTCAGCGACGAGTGGCAGCTGAAGGCCTTGCCGCACTCGCCGCAGAAGAACGGCTTCTCGCCCGTGTGGATGCGCCGGTGCTCGATGAGGTTGGTGCTCCAGGTGAAGGCCTTGCCGCACTCGTGGCACTTGTAGGCCTTCTCCCGGGCGTGCCACCGCCGGTGCAGGGTCAGCGACGAGCTCTGCCCGAAGGCCTTCCCGCACTCGCCGCACGCGAAGAGGCCCTCCCCGGCCGCCGCCCCGCGCCGCCCGCTCGCTGGGGGGAGCTCGACGCGGTCGCCGGACCTGCCGGGGCCTCTCCCCGGGCCCGCTCTCCGCTGCCTGGGGGCCGCCCCGCCGGACTGGAAGCTCTCGGTGGGCCCGTCGGGAGGGTCTCCTTCTGCAGGAATGGTCTGGGGGGTGAAGAGGCTGCACCCAGGGGGGAGATCCTTCTCAGATGCCTCGTGGCCTTGCCAGCGCCCCTCTGGGGGAACGTCCCCACACCTGCCTGGTGCTGGCCTCCGCGGCGCAGCCTCGCCCCTCACCGGAGCAGCCGCGCAGCCCTCTCGGGCCCACCCTTCGCCCAGACCGGGGCTGTGGACACTGGCTCTCCCCAGTGGCTCGGTGATCGGCTCCTGGCAAGGCTCTTTCTTGTAAACGCCCTGCTGTTGACACGACTGGTCCTTCACCCCAGGCCTGGGCTCCCCTTCTATAAGAAACAGGAGATGCAATCTTCTGTAATCAGGCAGAGGCATGGCCCTAGAGCCCAGACTAAGGTCTGACAGGGGTTCGCACAGGCACAGAGAAGAGAGGACAGGCCAACAGCCAGAGCGTGCGAAGGCCAGCCAAGGGGTACGCATCTCAGGTGAGATGGGCCGCAAGCCCACAAGGGGGGGAGGAGGAGACAGGGAACTCCAAATCGAGCCACGGGGGTCGAGGGACAGAGCAGAGCTCACAGGGCCTGGCAGTTGGACACGATTCGTTTACTGAGACATTGAATGAGACATGCTGTGTGAGAACCAGGTCGGGGCTGGGTGTGAACACGGGGTAAACACAAGTCCAGAAATGATAATGACATCTCAATTCTCCCTCGTGCCAGAAGGGAAAAGAATGCCCCAGACCGCCTCTCATTGGTCTCTCCTTTAGAGCACTTGCAGCCGGAGGGTGTGCTCCCGCCCGGAGATGCATGTACATTTCTCTAAAAGCTTAATTCGTCTCTTATCAGCTTTGTATCCCTGGAGGGCCGACCCCTCGGAGCCACCTCCGCAAACTGTGATCCCCACCTCTCCACACCCCCAGGCTGACTGCCCTCTTCTCGGTTCATACATACTCCCCGCCCCGTCCATCCAACAAGGGCCCCTTGTGAAATGTTTCCAGACACAGACATGATTTCTGCCTCCCGCCAGTCGAAGGCAGATGTCT
Source organism: Ursus maritimus (assembly GCF_017311325.1). Classification (NCBI taxonomy): domain Eukaryota; kingdom Metazoa; phylum Chordata; class Mammalia; order Carnivora; family Ursidae; genus Ursus; species Ursus maritimus. Next base: position 2,484,266 of record NW_024425897.1, read on the forward strand.
TTGCCTGTTCAGCTCACCGCTGTATTCCCACCACAGTTCCCCACATACAGTCGGTGCTCTGCGTGTGCTGAAGGAAGGCAGGGAAGCACAACCACATGGAGGCAGCGTGTGGGGTGGTCTTGGGAGCCAGGAGCCTGCATATCCCCCCACTGCGTCCCCCACTCACCTAAATAAGCCCCTCCAGGGACTTCTCTGGGCATCTGCCACGGCTCCTCGCCTCGTTCCAGGTGGGAGATCACATCCGGCTTGCAGACTGGGGGTCCTGCTTGCAGGGAGGAAGCAGTGTGTGTGGTTCTGTGTGCTGTGGTTCCCCAGGGCAGGGCTGTCAGGGCCAGCACCGAGAGGTGTGTGCCATCCCCAGGGACGGGGGGGGGGGTGTCTTACATGCAGAACCCAAACTGAAGTGTGCACTCTGAGGACCCCCATGGGTACTGATACCCCTGCCCTGTCTCCCTTGGAAAGCTCCAGCGCAGGCTGGGCTCCCAGGCCCCAGTCAACCCCCTCCCTCTCTTCTGGCCCCACCCCAGGACCAGCCCCACCTCCAAGCAAGGATGCTGGTAGTTACATGTAGTGCCCAGCCCCAACATGAGTGCAGTGGCCACATCTCCCACATCCTGCAGGGCCTGCACCAAGGCCGGCACTGAAGGCATGCTTGGTAATACTTACAGCATGCAGAATGGCCAGACTGCACACTGAGCTTCGAGGAGCTGTCTTACCCAGGGCAAGAAGGTTCTGGTAGTTCTCCAGCATCACATCACGGTACAAGGCCCTTTGAGGGGAGTCTAGCTGGACCCACTCTTCCTGGGTGAAGTCTACAGCGACATCCTTGAAAGTCACTGATTCCTGGAATGACATGCACATTCTCATTCACCCAGGATGGGACTGATTCGGACTGTGTTCATGGTTCCAAGGGAGCAACATGTTGATTGAGGACCTTAGGAATGAAGGATTAACCTCTGGTGACCTTCTTCTGAGTATGGAAGGTTGTGCTATAGGCCCATCTATCATACAACCCCAACATACACACCATGCCTGGGCCGGGAATCGCCAAGCAGACCTGGCCTTCTGGACTGGGAGGGCCAAGCTACCTGGCCAGCTTGGATGTGGGTGCCTCTGTGGGCTGAAGGCTGCTGTAAGTTCTGGGGAAGATGCTATGCTTCCCAGGGTTAAGAAAGTCCAACTTAAGAACTTGAAAGAATAGTACAAAGAACCCAGAATCCCTCTTCAAACCTCACCATCGCAAAAGGACCCTACTCTGGACAGGAAGCCATTATCACACCCTAAGGAAGGAAACTCTGTACTTACCAGCAAGTTCTGTCAGCAAGAGACCAAGGGAGCCACACTCTTCTTCCTGCCAGCCTCCCACACCTTCCCGCGGGACCCCTGCTCCCCTGCCCTCCCTGGGCCCATGTACTGACCTGCTCCCACCCTCCCCAGCACTGGTCACTGACAATTGCACACACTCCTGTTCTAGAACCCCAGGCTCTTCTGCTGACCGGGGCTTCTCACCCACTCTGGAGCCTCCAGGCTGTCACCCCCAGTGTTCCTCTTGCTCTCCACACTCCAAGCCCACCCAGCAAATAAGCGAGTCTCAAAGCCCATCAGGGTGCCGACCTAAGGTGACAAGGGTGGTTCCTTCTTCAAAGATGCGGCTGCCATCGGAGCCTGGCTTAAATCGTAGACAGGGCATCACATTAGACATAAGAATGAAGACTAAACCAAGCTGGGGTGGCCTGGCTCCCACCTACCTGTTTGCTGGGAGTGACTGGCATGCGGCCAAGCTCCCAGGGATCACCAGGTTTCTCTGGAAACCCTGGGTCTGCATCAGCAGCCATGGTCAGGCACGGGGGTGTGGAACGTCCAGCCCCGAGAGGCCTTGTGCCTACCAGGCAGTCGGGAAGAGTGGGGACATCCTTTGGGGTCACAAGAGCTTTGACTTTTAGCTCTAAAAGTGTTTTATACTTTTAGATAGTTCTCAGTGTTTCTGCAGACTAAACTGTGTCCCCCTGAAATTCCTATGTGGAAGCCCTCCCTTCCAGTGTGATTGTGTTTGGAGACAGGGGCTTTAGGAGGTAACTGAGGCTACTGGGGTCATAAAGGTGGGCCCTGATCTGACAAGGCTGGTGGCCTCCGAGAAGAGGACAAAAGAGATCTCTCTCCCCACTGTGCATTCTGAGGACACGCCTGAGAGCACGGTGAGGGCCAGGTGGAGAGCCGAAGCAAACCGGACCCTGCCGGCACCCTGATCTCAGACTTCCTGCCTCCAGAACTGTGAGGAAATCAATTTCTGTTGTTGAAGCTGCCAAGTCAGCGGAATTTTGTTATGGCGGCCTGAGCCAAGACAAACGCCAGCATAAAACAGTAGGAAAGATAAAGCCCCTCTTTATACCATACACAAAACACAACTCCAGGTGCAGCAAGGATCTAAATGTGGGGGCTTCTGGGAGACAATTCCGAAAGTCCCTGCCTGGCATGTTAGCAAACCCGGAGACCAGGAGGAGAAGATTTACGTTTGCTTCATGAAAGTTTACATTTTCTTTCTTTCTTTCTTTCTTTCTTTCTTTCTTTCTTTCTTTCTTTCTTTCTTTCTTTCCTTTCTTTCTTTCTTCTTTCTTTCTTTCTTCTTTCTTTCTTCTTTCTTTCTTTCTTTCTTTCTCTTTCTTTCTTTCTTTCTTTCTTTCTTTTCTTTTCTTTTCTTTCTTTCTCTTTCTTTTCTCCTTTCTTTCTCTTTCTTTCTTTCTTTCTTTCTTTCTTTCTTTCTTTCTTTCTTTCTTTCTCTTTCCTTCCTTCCTTCCTTCCCTCCTTCCTTTAGATTTTATTTATTTGACAGAGAGAGAGCACGAGTGGGCAGAGGCGGAGAGGGAGAAGCAGAGTCCCCACGGAGCAGGGAGCCCGACACGGGGCTTGATCCCAGGACCCTGGGATCATGACCTGAGCTGAAGGCAGATGCTTAATCGATTGAGCTGCCCAGGAGCCCCACAAGTTTATGTTTTCTGCAGGCAACACTGACAAATTGCTAAGAAGAAAGGAAAAAAAGAAAATGCGCATAGGGTATAAGCAGACAATTCACAGAAAACTGACAAATGACTAAGAAGCACGTGAGGAGACGATCACACTAGACATCCCGAAATGAGAAATAAAACAGAAAGATACCATTTCGCATGTAGCAGAGAGGCAAAATGTTTAAAGCCTGGAAATACCACGTGTGGGATGGTCCCTGGGGAAATGGGATGGTCTTACACCGTTGGACAGGTGTAAGGGGGACATTCATTTTGGAAAGCAAAACCTATTCTACTATCTCTAGTAAAGCTGAGAGTGTGGGTTCCCTGTGCCTTGAAAGTCCACTATGAGAGTCCTATCCAGCCTAGAGTGTGGGCTGGAGGAGTGAAGCAGCAGGCTGGTCAAAATTGGGTTTCCTGTTCTGCTTCCAGACACAAAACAGTAACAAGGACCAGATTTGCCCTCCTACCTCAAACAACTAGTAAACTGGGCAAACATATAAAACAATGATTGATTTCAAGACACTGGACAAGCTGCAGCTCAGAACACAGACCACGGAGAGAAGGGAAACAAAATGAGCCCTACAACCACCCCGTCTTCCTACCTAGATGCAGTTTCCAGATGGCATTGTGGGGAGGTGATACCCAGACAGAGCCTGTGGTCTTAAGTTGAAGAAGAACAGAGTTTAGGGAGTCCAGGAGATTAAAATCTCTAGGGCAACATGCCAGAGCAGAGGGAATTTCACAGACTCAGATCCCTGGATCCACTTGAGACTGACTGAGGACCAACAGGCATGTGCCTGGGAAGAAACAACCCCAAACCAGGAAAAGAAACACCAGAAAGAAGTAGGCAGAGCAATCATTAAAACTCACACAAGGCTGGGAGTAGTTTATGTTCTGACCAGCCAGAGTGGAACGTCTTCCTGCTATATGGGCACTCAGTAAAGTCCCCAGGAGAGGATAGCCACAGTGGTCTGACAAAATTAGCCCAAGACTAAAGGCTTAAAAACAAAGAGAAAGGTAGATTAAAAGTGGACGAATAGGAAAAGATATACTCTGCAAATACTAATCAAAAGAAAGCTGAAGTGGCTATATTAACATTAGACAAAGCAGATTTCAAAGCAAAGGACATCATCAGAGACAAAGAGAGGTGTTATATAATAATCGTTACGTGATTATGTAATGGTCATTATCACAACAGCAATTCATTAAGAGCTCACAACAATCTTAAATATGGATGTTCCTACCAACAGAGCTTCAAAATACATAAAACAAAAACTTGATAGAACTGAAGAGAAACAGACAAACCCATGATTATACTTGGTAATTTCAAAGTAATCTCTCTCAATACTTGATAGAACACATAAGCAGAAAATATGTAAGGATACAAAACAATTGATTAACACATCATTCGACTTGACTTAACTGACATTCACAGAACACTCTAGCTGACAAAAGCAGAAGGCACATTCTTTTCAAGTGCATACAGAACATTTACCAAGATAAACCACATTCTGGGCAATAAAATAAATCTTAGTAAATTTGAAAAAATTCAAATCATACAAAGTTCCTTCTCTAACTTCAACAGAATTAAATTAGAAATCTATAATAGAAAGATACCTAGAAAAAAATCCTCCAAATATTTGGAAATTAAACACATTCCTAAAAAACACATGGTTGCAGAAGAAATCATAACAGAAACTGGAACTATTTTGAACTGAATAAAAATGAAAATACAATATAAAATTTGTGGGATGTAGCTAAGGCAGTGCTTAGAGGAAAATTTATAGCATCGGATGCTATATGAGAAAAGAAGAAAGGTGGCAAATCAATATCTGAGTTTCAACTTTAAGAAACCAAAATAAGTAAAGGAAAGAAATAGTAAGGATCTGAAATAAATGAAGTAGGAATAGAAAAGCAATAGAGAAAATCAATGAAACCAAAAGATGGCTCTCGGAAATGATCAATAAAATCGATAATTAAATATATATTTACTATCTGATTCAGCAGTTCTTAGATATTTATTCAAGAGAAATTAAAACACATGTCTATACTTGTACTCCAATATTTATAGCAGGTTGACTTGTAATAGCCAAAACTGGGAAACAACCTAATGCCCCTCAGCTGGTGGATGGATGAACAAATTGTAAATACCCATACAGTGGTGTTTTGTGCTGAGTTGTGACCCCTCCAAATTCATAGGTTGAAGTCCCAGCCCTCAGTACCTCAGAAAAATGACTATACTGAGAGATAGGGTCTTTAAAGAGATAATAAGGTAAAGTGAGGTCATTATGGTGAGCCATCATCCAATAGGACTGGTGTCCTTATTTAAAAAAAAAAAAAAGGAAATTTAGAGCCAGACACATACAGAGAAAGACCATATGAAGACACTGGGAGAAGGTACCTTCACAAACCCAGAAGAGAGGCCTTAGAAGAAACCAACCCTGCTGACATGTTGATCTTCAACTTCCAGAATTAAGACAATAAATTTCTGTTGTTTAAGCCATCTATGGCACTTTGCTACGGCAGCCCTTGTAAACTAATACAAATGGTATATTATTCAGCAGTAAAAAGGAAAAAACTACTGATTCACATAAAGACATGAACTCAAAAGCATTATGCTAAGTGAAATTAGAAACCAAAGACTACTTGGAGCAACTGGCTGGTTCAGCTTGTAGAGCAAGTGACTCTTGATCTCTGGGTTGTGGGTTCGATCCCCACATTGGGTATAGAGATTACTTAAAAATAAAATCTTTTAAAAAAGAAACCAAAGTCTACATACTATATTATTTCCATAAGAAATTCTTTAAAAGGCAAAATTGTGGTTGCCAAGGAGCAGGGGAGAGGACTGACTGCAAAGGGGCATGAAGGAACTTTTTGGTTGATGGAAACATTCTAGGTTATGATTGTGCTGGCTACACAACTGTACACATTTGCTAAAACTCATCAAATCCTCTACTTAAAATCGGAGAACTTTACTGTATGTAAATTATATCTCAATAAATGTGATTCAAAAAACCCACTGGATTTCAAGATGATGAGAAGGTGGGGGTCATGACACATGCTGAGAACATGCCCATAACTGAGGCATGCAGGAATGAAGCATAATGGTCACGGCAGAGGAAAGGAAAAACATGGGCAGAAACAAAGCTCCAGAGACGTCAGAATGTGGTGCTGGAGAAAGAGGGCTATCAGAGGCCGCATGGCTTCTGTGTGCGGGTGTCAACTGGCAAGGGCAGGGTAGGATCTGAGCCTTGCACAGGCCTGTCTGGGGGCTATTCCCACTGGGTGAAGCCCATGTCCCGTGCATCTTCATTCTGTAGGATAGGAAACAATTGCAGGGGGCAGGTGTGGGAATCAAATGCAGATGTGTGGTAATGAAACTAGTGCGAAGTCAGAACAGATCATGTGGGATGTCCCAGGAGAGCAAAACACTTGACTGTGAGTCTGAATGGGACTGCCAGGCGAGAAGAGTACTCAGGAGAGGAGGACCAGTTACTCAAGGATCTAAGAACCTGATCTAGGAATAACACCCATGCACAAGAAGGGTACTGCCTTGAGGCAGTCACTCACAAGGACATGCGCAGACACGCACATGCACTTTTTGCTGAGCCATCTGAAGGTAAGTTGCAGATATCACGGCATCTCACACTATAGGCTTCACCTTGTATATCCTAAGTATATTCTTTTATCCAATCACAGTGGGATCATCATACCCCCAAAATTTAATGTTGATCATATAGATGATCTAAGATAAATCCATTTTCAAATTTCCTCAATTGTCCCAAACTGCCTTTATTGGGTTTTTGGATCTATGGCCTGTCAAAGATCATATACTACATCTGACTGTCATGTCTCTTGAGTGTATCATAGAACGACAGAACATTCTAACACATTACAGAAGTTAGGCACATCTCATAATGTGTTTTATAGTTACTTCTATTTTTCTGTAATCAGACCCCTTTCAAATGGGAGGTTAACAGAATCACAAAATCCTGAGTCACAGGACCCTTAACCCTCCAGACTTTTTCACTACTGCAAACTCTCCTTATCAACGGTACCCTTTTAAATACTATGAGGGATGGGGGTGGTTTAGGCGGTAGAACAAAATGAGAAACAAAACCCAAAGTCTGTGAAAGGAGGGATTTGGGCCCTAACTTAGCTGCAGAAGTGGCCCCAGGGCCAATTCCTTGCTGAGCTCCCAGATCCTCTAATAAAACTCCAGGTTTTTCCTTGACTGCCCCATTTCAGGGTGCATGCACAGAGGAAAAGCGCACAGGGACACACCCCCTACCATCACTCTTACCCTGGTGCTGCAACGCAGGCTTCCTTCAGTGCTTTCACCGCCGCCCCGCCCCCTGCCCGATTCCATCCCAGGAAAGTCTCCCAGATGAGGAGCATCCCCTAGGTCTGCCTGTGGAAATGACTGAAGTGATCTCATGTGAGCTGTCATCCATGTGCTGGGGTTCCACTAAAACCACTCCTCAGAGCTCCTGGTATAGTGCTGGGCAAACAGTCCTGCAAACGACCCACCCATTGGGCGTAATGAGGCTGGAAGGGACACTCATTTCAAGGGCACACCTGGACTCTCTTCAATCCAAGCTGTTTCCATGCCCTGAGCTTCCTGAGGAAGGGAGAGCAGGGCCCCAGATTAGGAGCGGGGGAGAGGGGTCTTCGGATGACTGAAGATCCTGGGCAGGGGAAAAATGCCAACCCTCTTCATCAAGAACAAGATGTTCAGAAGGAAGAAAAGACAACCACTCACCTCGGACCTGGCTTCCGGGAGACCCTGACCCAATTGGTCTGGATTCTTTTTGAGTGCAAGAGCAGGCTCCTGAGAGGGCAGAGCTGGGGAGGAGAAATGAGTCAAAGGGGCTGTTCTGTCCATAGCCACCAGGTGCATGGCTGAGCTAAAGCCCACTCCCCCCCGGCATCGGGCTGGATCAGAGCGCAGTCAGGAACCGCCCCCCGCAGGTGAGGAGGGGAGCGAGCCCCAATATCCGGCACAATCTGAAGGGAAAACTGCCATTCCCTTCCTCCTCAGCATGCTTGAGAAGTGGAAACAAACGGGTGTGCACGGTGAAGAGGCAGGAGGCCTGACTCGGCTAGGTGCTTGCTTCTGGGAAACTAGCCTGACCTGTCAGTCTCCTCAAGCGCAAGTCCACAGACCCAGTGACTAGAAGAGCCAACTGTACCTGTCTCCTGGGGCTTCGGGGCAGGGGTCTCCATGGCGCCCCTCGGCAGCGTTCCCCGGAGGCGTGGGCAGCTCTGCAGCCTCCTGGGCCCCAGGTCAGGCCCAGAGGCGCGGGTCCCGCTCCTGGGGCTCAGGGACAGCCTGTAGGGGAGCCCCGTGGGGTCGCACCCGCACTCCCGGCTGCACGGTCACGCACGCGGAGCCCCCTGCGTCCCCCCACCCAAGGTCGGGGTCAGGCAGGCTCAGCGAGCGCCCCACACCCCAGGCTGCGCTCACGTCCCATCACCCGCGCCCCACGCAGCGGGTCACACACCGCCCGGGACACTGAGGGCCGGGACCAGGGCCGGCCTCAGGCTCAGCCGTCAGGAGCCGGCGGCAGCACAGCTCGGCCGGCAGACAGACCCCGCGGCGCACGGACAGACCGACCAACGGTCGGAGGGATGCGCGAGCAAGCGGACCGGCCTCCTACAAAAGCCGACCGACTACCACAAAGGAGCAACCCGGCGACCGTCGCGGAAAAGTGCGCCTGCGCGGACCGGACGCGAACTACAACTTCCGGTAGCCCTTGCGTCGCGTGGGCGCGGACTCCATTTCCCAGAGGGCGTCGGGATCCCGGAGCTGCCCTTGCGCCCTGACGCAATGGGCGTATTGCAGAGCCTTCTGGGAAATGTAGTTCCCGGCATAGCAACCCAGGGCTCTGGCCCCGCCCCACTCTCCTTCACACCCGTTGCTGCAAAAGGCGCTTGTATCTCGGTGAGTGTGTGGTTATGTGGGGCGGTGTTTGTGTTTCATTGAGGGTGCGAGAGAGCGGTGCCCAGAAATGTGGAATGATCTTGTCAGTTAGTTCATGTCTCCAGGTGGAGTCGGGTGGGCTCCGACCCACATTCATCTTTGTGAAAAGACTCAGGCTTCTGGCCTTAGGGACCCTAGAGGTGGTGGTCGTGCACCTGGGACCCCAGAGGAGGGAAAGCCCCAGCCCAGTTGTCAGGCCTGGTGGCTTCCCACACTCAGGAGCTTGGGAAGGAGGGTCTGGGCTGTGGTGAGCTCTGGCCCAGTGCTCTAACTTTAACACGGTGATGACGCCAATATTTATGGAGCACCAGCCACAGGCCGGGCATGTTTCCTGCCTGGAAAGGCCATGACATGTATTTTCTGGCAGAACATTCACAATAGCTCAGTGAAGTTTGGTAACTATTATTACCTTCATTTTAGAGATGGAGAAAATTGGGCACAGAGTGGTGGGGTAACTTGTCCCAGGTCACACAGCCAGGAGAAGGTGGAGCCAGGCTTTGAACCCAGGTGAGTAACTCCAGAAGAAAGTTCATTACCAGGTTCTTACTGAGAGCTAGTTTGGGGTCGGGCAGAAGGGATGCAGACTGGAAACTTTTCAGACCCCCACCTTGACTGCAGATAGGCTTGGCCATAGGTTCTCACTTGATCCAGTGAGCTGTGCCCAGTGCAGGAACAGTGTTCAATAGCACCCCCAGGGCACGAACCTGGGTGGCTGTGGGACTGTGTGCACCTGAATCTCACAAATCTGGTTGTGAGTCTGTGAGTGCAGTGGTGAGTGGCTGTTGCGTTACAGGGCTGGTTAATGTGTGAATCCTTGTGTGTAGGTGAACCTGTGTATGTATTTATGTCTCTAGGGGGTCTACAGACCTGGGTGAGTTGTTTCTATCTGTATGCGGCAGTGCGTACATGTCTTGTGCAGGTGAATCTGTAAACCTGTGTGTGTGTGTGTCGCTGTTCTCTCACAATTCTGGTTTGTGCCTTGGTGGGTATCACAGGTCCAGTGTGACTGTGTGTGTGCTGTATATGTTCCTCTGTATGTCACTCAGTGTGTCTGTGTGTACCCACAGTGCTCACCAGTGTGTGCATCTTTGTGAATCTGTGCCCCTGTGTACATATTTATGTCACTGTGGGTCTCATGGATCTGGTTGTGTGACCGTATGTAAGTCAGTACAGTCCCAGGAATTCTATATTGTGTGCTCTGTCTACCCATATCCCTGCCTACCAGTCCTGAAGAGTAACAAAATAGTAGGTACAGGGATATGTCCAGCCTAAATTAAGGAAGTGGATGGGAGGTACAGTTATTGCTCTATACTGACTGTAGAATTCTGGAGCTGTGAAAGGCATTTAATTGAGAATAGGTAGTGTAAAACTCTCACTGGATAAAGAGATGGCCTAGGTTACTTTCTGAATCCTTAAGGTCATCCATGTAAAATCCCGAGGGCTGATTAGCAGGGCCATGTGGAGTTCCAGAGAAATATGGGTACATATACCATTCTAAAAGTAAAAAGCTCACAGTATGTACAAATGTCAACTTACTATGTTATATGCTTAGAACTAATATAATATTGTATGTCAATTATACCTCAATAAAAAAAAATAAAAAGCACTTAAAATTGGAAGATCTTAAAGACCAGAACACATTAAAGACATTAATGTAATGTCTCATTACATTACTGTTTGGGGTTATAACCTAAATACCTGTACCAAGTACCTGTACAGGTAGCTTGTATCAGACTAATCCTCTTGTCAATAATAGTTATAAACTTGCACAAAGAAAGAGATCTCGAGAGGATAATGGGCTGCTGATACAGAGGCCAGAGTTTCAGGGCTTTCAGAATGGTTCTAAATTGAGAGGGGAAAAAAAACCCCAGGAATTTGGAGATAGCCAAATAGGGATAAGCCTCAAAATCTGCATAAAAATTCCCCTTAAATTCTTTTTTTTTTTTAAAGATTTTATTTATTTATTTGACAGAGATAGAGACAGCCAGCGAGAGAGGGAACACAAGCAGGGGGAGTGGGAGAGGAAGAAGCAGGCTCATAGCAGAGGAGCCTGATGTGGGGCTTGATCCCAGAATGCCGGGATCACGCCCTGAGCCGAAGGCAGACGCTTAACCGCTGTGCCACCCTGGCACCCCTCCCCTTAAATTCTTGAGTGACTCTAAACTGCATACAACTCCAAGGACGCTTTCCTCTAAGCATCATTTGGAAGGCTAAAAAGCTGAGTGGAGAGTTCAACAGAGTTTGGTATTTAACTCTCACCAAAGGATTTATTAAATACATGGAGCTTTCCCCTGGAGTCCCAGAAGGTGCAGGCCTTAGTGGTAAAGATATAGACCAATGTTAAGGGATATGTCCTAGGACTAAGGGCAAAACTAAAATAGACCTACCTTAAAAAAACCTAAAACCAAGATCTCATAGGATCATTGTGAACAGTTTAGCTGCCTGCCTGAATGAAACCCAACACTCTTTAAAGGAAGATAACAGAATCCAGAGTCCTTTACCAGCATCATCAACAATGGCCATTATAAAATAAAAAATTACTAGACATGCAAAAAAGCAGAAAAGCATGACCCATAGTCGAGAAAAAAAAAGCCTACGTAAAGAAACCTACAGGGGCTCAGATGAAGGATTTAGCTAAGAGTTTAACAAAACTACTATAATTATGTGAGAGAATTTACAAGAAAATATAGTTCAAACAAGTAAATGGATGAGGAAGCTCAGCAAAGGAATGGACCTTTAAAAAGAACCAAGTTGAAAAATTCATTGATGCGAATGGGTCAGTAGAAATTATCCTAACTGATATGCAGAGAACAAAATGAAGTGGAAATAAAAATGAAAGAAAGCAGAACAAATCATCTGAGATTTGTGGGACAATGTGATCATGGTCCAACACAATAGTTTTCCACTTTTTGGTCTTAGGAGCCCTTTACACTCTTAAAATTACTGAGAACCCTAAAGTGTTTTTGCTTATGTGAGTTATATCTATCTATATTTACTGCATTTGAAATTAAAACGGAGGGTATTAGAAATATTTATTAATTCAATAAAATAATAAGCCAAATACATGTTGTATTAGTTTCCCAGCACTGCCGTAGCAAAATACCATAAACTAAGTGGTTTAAACAACAGAAATGTATTGCCTCATTGTTCTGGAGGCTAGAAATCTGAGATCAACGTGTCAGCAGGGCTGGTTCCTTCTGAGGATTATGAGGAAGAATCTGTTCTATGACTCTCCCATAGCTTCTGGTGGTTTGCTTCAATCTTTCTTATTTCCTGGCTTGTAGAAGCATCACTCCAGTTCCTGCCTTCATCTTCACATGGCACGCTTCCTGTGTATGTGTCTGTCTCCACATTTTCCCTTTCCTTTTTTTTTTTTTTAAAGATTTTATTTATTTATTTGACAGAGAAAGAGAGAGACAGCCAGCGAGAGAGGGAACACAGGCATGGGGAGTGGGAGAGGAAGAAGCAGCCTCCCAGTGTAGGAGCCTGACGTGGGGCTCGATCCCATAACGCCAGGATCACGCCCTGAGCCGAAGGCAGACACTTAACGACTGAGCCACCCAGGTGCCCCCAAATTTCCCCTTTCCTATAAGGATACTAGTAATATTGGATTGGGTCCACTCTAAAGACCTCATTATATTTTATTTTGAAAAAAGATTTATTTATTTGAGAAAGGGCGAGGGAGAGAGAGAATCTCCAGCAGACTCCCCACTGAATGAGGAGCCCAACGTGGGGCTCGACCCCATGACCCTGAGATCATGACTGAACTGAAATCAAGAGTCGGATGCTTAACCAACTTCATTTTAATTTGAATGCCTCTGCAAAGACCTTATCCTAAGTAAGGTCACATTCTCACATACCAGGCATTAGGACCTCAACATATGAATTTTGGGGGAGCACACAACCCATAACAATTTTAACATAAGTGACATATTTTAAAAATGGAATACAAATCCTGTATTTTCCAAAACAAAAGTAGTGAGAAGAGTGACATTGACATCCCCCCCCCAATCTCTTTAATGTAATAGAAAATAGCTGGATCCTCATACCTGCTTCAGCCTTCAATCTTTTGTGATAGCACACATCACACAGATTCTAGAAAACTGCATTGGACACTTATGAGAGTATCCTTAAGAAAAAAAAATTATCCTGTGGATCTCCTGAAAGGGTCTTGAAGACTTCCAGAATCCCAAACCACATTTCACTTTGAGAATCACTGATCTGATGCATATGTAATTGGAGTCTTAGAAGGGGAGGAAAGAATGGAGCAGAAGAATTATCTGAAGAGACAACAGCCATATTTTTCCCAAACTGAAAAAGACATCAACCCTGAAATCCAAAAAACTTAGTGAACTCCAGAAAGGGTAAACACAAAGAAGATCACACCTAGTCAAACTACCGAAAACAAAGGAGGGAAAGAAAAAATAACAACAAAGAGACAGTCCATTAGGGAAATAGTAAAAAGAATTACAGAATTACTTCTCATCAGAAACGATGGCAGCCAGAAGACAATTAAATAAAATCTTCAGTGCTATAAGAATAACCCCCCCAACTTGTCAACTAAGAATCCTATGTTCAGCAGAACTTATTCAAAAGTGAAAAGCAATATATATTGAGATATTTCAGAAAATCAAAGCCTCACAGAATTCATTAAAAGCAATATTCAGATGCCAACAAATTTCTCTGGCTGAAGGAAAATTTTCTCAGATAATTTTCTCAGGTCTTCAGGAAGGAATGGAGATTACTAAAGGATAAACTTGTGAGTACATGGCAAATTCTATTTTTCTTAAGTTTTAAAAAAATCTATTAATTGTTTAAGGCAAAAACATAATAAAGTACTATAGGGCTTATAACATATGAAGACATAAAATAAATGGCAATAATAGCACAAAGGGGAGTAAATGGAATTATATTGTAATGTAAGTTTGTTTTCTGTAAAGTAGCATAATATTAATTTAAGCTATTGTGATAAACTAAAAATGTATATTATAATACAACTGCAAAAAATTATGAGGTATACTTAAAAAACCAACAAATGAGATAAAATTGAACCCTACAAATTACTTGATTAATCCAAAAGAAGGTATAAAAGGTGAAGCAAAGAAACAAAAAAGGGACACAGACATAACAAATAGAAAGTAGACATTAAAGTTAGTGGGCTAAATACACTATCTAAAAGGCAGAGATCATTGGGGTGCCTGGCTGGCTCAGTCAGTGGACTGTGCAACTTGATCTTGGGGTTGTGGGTTTGACCCCCATGTTGAGTGTAGAGATTATTTAAAATAAAATCTTTTTTTAAAAGGCAGAGATGATCATACTGCATTAAAAAAGAAAAAGATACAACTGTATGCCCTTTATAAAAGATACCCTCTAGTTATAAAGGCACAGAGAAATAAAAAGGAAAAGAATGAAAGAAAGATATCTTGTGAAACACAATCATCACAAGAAAGCTGGAGTGGGTACTGATATAAGACAAAGTAGACCTAAAGATAAGGAATATCACCAGATATTAAGAAGGACATTTAATAATGATAAGAGACTGTGTTCTTCCTGAAGATATAATCCAAAATGTTTATATACCTAATAATATAGTTTCAAAATACATTAAGTAAAAATTGACATAAAAGAAGAAACAGACCAGTCTGCAAACATTTCAAGGACATTTGAACAATTCTCTCAGTGACTGATAAAACAGGTGGGCCAAAACCATAAGAATTCAGAGAATTAAACAATACTGTTAATCACCTTGACCTAATTGACATGTATAGAGGACCATACCCAACAATGGCAGAATACACATTCCTTTCAAATTAATATGGAACATACATCAAGATAAACTAATGCTGACCTGTTAGACAAGTTTAATACTCTCAAAATAATTGAAATCATGCACAGTTTGTTCTTAGACCATAATGGAATTAAAATAGATATCAAAAGCAAAAAATATAACTAAAGTATCCCCAAATACTTAGAAATTAAAGAACACAACCACCTAGCAAAGAAGAAATCCCAAGGGAAACATTTTTAAATAAATTATAATAAAAATGTATTTCAAAATTCATGAGATGCTGCTAAAACAGTACTTAGAGGAAACTCATATTAGAAAAGAAAAAAAATGGTTAAAAAACATAATTTAAGAAGTGCCCCAGTGGCCCAGTCCATTAAACGTCTGACTTTTGATTTTGGCTCAGGTCATGATTGCAGAGTCAAGAGATTGAGCCCCACTTTGGGCTCTGTGCTCAGCACGGAGTCTGCTTGTCCCTCTCCCCCCGGCAACCCTTCCCCCATGTGTATGTGTGCTCACATGCACTTGCTCTCTCAAATAAATAAATAAATAAATAAATAAATAAATAAATAAAATCTTTAAACAAAACAATTTAAGCTAGTAACTAAAAATAACAACAACAACAACAAAGAACCCAAAGAAAGAAAAAAAAACCCTAAGAGCAGAAATCAATGAAATAGAAAACAGATGAATAATCAAATCCAACGAAGCCAAAGAAGATGACTAGAACTGATAAACCCCTGTAAAACTGATCAAGAAAGAGAGAAAACACAAATTACCTGTATAAAGAAAGAGTGAAAGAGGAGACATACCTATACTCTTGGCATTAGAAGAATAATAAGGGAGTGGTATTAACACATTTAGCAACAAATTGCCAACAATTTGACAACCTAGATAAAATTGACAATTCCTTGAAAAATGGAATTTGTCAAATCTAACAAAGAAAAAAAAATTGGAATAGCCCTATAACTAAAACAAAACAAAACAAACTAAAACCCTCTAAAACTGTAATTTAAAACAGAGGCTTAAATAATCCTAATGCCAAAACCTCACAAGGACATTACAAGGAAAGAAAATTACAGAACAATGCAAGAACATAGAAGTGAAAGTCTTAAAATAGCAAATCCATTCCAGCAACACTTTAGAAAGGATAATATATCACGACCAAGTGGAGTTTAGTCAAGGAATGAAAAGTTGGTTTAATATTTCAAAATCAATCAATGTAATTAGCCTACTTAACACAGTAAATGAGAAAAAAGTATCCTCAATAGATACAGAGAATGCATTTGATAAAATAATACAGTTTCTAGGGATAGAAATGGACAAGCTCACTCTAAAATTTTAGCAGGAAAGCAAAGGACCAAGAAAAGTTGGGGTCACTTGGAAGAAGTATGCAGTTGAAAAAGTTATGTGAAAAAAGTTGGTGTAATGAGGGTTTGCTCCTAGTAAGGCAAATTAGATTAGTAGTACAAGACGGCAGACTTTCCCCTGACCAGCCTGGTTTCTAATGCTGTGTGTGAAAATTGAAATTTCACCATTGCGTGGACATCTTTGAGCCTCACAGGGCCCCCAAGCCTAACTGTGGATCCCCTTGCTCTTGCCAGTATGCCCACTGACCAACAGGAAAGGCTCCTAATCCAGGTAGTTTCCCTATCACCTGGACTAGCGTTCCATCCTCACCCTGCTAGCCCATGAATTATTAACACAAGCCAATCACATTCTCTTGTGGAAAACGGAATACCTCACTCTCTCACTACTCCAAACCTGCTTCCCATTGGTCCTACTGGTTCGCTCTGCTCCTGAGCGCAACCCATGTGTGGTGTTTGTGTGGTGTGGTGTGCGGTGTCCTTCCCTGGACTGGGATTATATGTGACCAATAAACTTCTGTCAGCCATCAGGCCAGTGTCAGGTGTTGTGCATTTAGCTATCTTGTATTATGGAGGGTGGAAGATCCCACCCTCACCAATGGGATAAATAGGAGGTGATCTGAATGGTGTTTGCTACAAAAATTATGAATTGGAGAAGTCACAGAGTTAACTTTAAAGAAACATGTCTGTGTGGCGCCTGGGTAGCGCAGCCGTTAAGCGTCTGCCTTCGGCTCAGGGCGTGATCCTGGCGTTCCGGGATCGAGTCCTACATCGGGCTCCTCGGCTGGGAGCCTGCTTCTTCCTCTCCCACTCCCCCTGCTTGTGTTCCCTCTCCCGCTGGCTGTCTGTCACATAAATAAATAAAATCTTAAAAAAAAAAAGAAACATGTCTGCCTTCTATTTTCCAGAAAAAAAGATCCCTTCTCTAATTTTTGCAAAATAATTAAACAATTACAAAACAGTCGGGTTCTCTGTATGGTACAATTTATGACTACTATGCTGCCCTAACTTATTATTATTATTATTTTTAGAAATCTATATACAGTGTAGAATGTTGACATATTATAGTTGGTTATCTATACCCTCAGGTTTAGGAAATTTATTCTGTAAACGGCTAGAGAGTATTTTAGGCTTCGCATCCTTGTTAAGGACAGAGTTGTGTTCCCTCCAAATACATATGTTGAAGCCTGCTATGGTCTGAATGTTTGTGTCCTACCAAAATTCATGTTGAAATCCTGACCTCAAAAGTCATGGTACTAGGAAGTGGGGGGCTTTGGGAGGTGAGAGGTCATGAAGGTAAAGCCCTCATGAATAGGATTAGCACCCTTGTAAGAGACCCCAGAGAGATTCCTCACCTTTCCCACCATGCGAGGGCACAACAAAAAGATGGCCATCTATGAACTTGAAAGTGGGCTCTCACCAAACACTGAATCTGCCAACACTTAGACTTTTCAGCCTCCAGAAGTGTGAGAAATAAGTTTCTGTTGTTTATGAGCCACCCAGTCTACCGTATATCTGATACAGCAACCTGAACAAATTAAACCAAATCCCTGAACCTCAATGTGACCATTTCAAGACAGGGCCTTTAACGGGGTGATCATAGTCAAATGAGGTCATAAGGATGGGGCCATAATCCAAAATGACTGGTGTCCTTATAAGAAAAGGAAGAGATACCAAGGATGAATGCACAGAGGAAAGATCATGTAAGGACACAGCAAGAAGCCAAGGAGAGGAGACTCGGAAGAAACTAAACTTGCCAGCACCCTGATCTTGGACATCAGCCTCCCAAACTGTGAGAGAATAAATTTCAGTTGTTTATATAAACGAATCGATGTGACTGTGTTCCAATACAATTTTATTTATAACAACAGGTACAGGCTGGATTTGGCCCATGGGCCATGGTTTGCTGTCCCTTGATCTACGGTATTTAAAGCTCTGTATATATACAGTGAGACATCAGATTTGAAGGGTGAGCCTCCTTATATATAATGTCATTTAGAGATTCAACAGACATTACTACTGTACCTGTTCTAGAAATTGCGCATGATAGAGAAAAAGGTTTAACTTTCATGTGTGACTGTGGTTTTAAAGATGTTATTTACACGGTTCTCCTCAGCATTTTTCCTTTAACTTACAGTAAGAGGTCGTATCACATTGAAACATTTAACACATTTTCCACTTTTTTAGTTTTATGATGGACCTGATGAGCTTATTAGTATTCTAGCATTCGTGGCATGCTAGAAGTGAAGTGTTTTCCACAGTTCTATTTATAGGAGTTCTCTCTTTTATTGATTTATTCATGTTGAGGAATGCCCACGTTTATGCTGCAGTATTTCCCACATCAGACACATTTGTTGAATTTCTTTCCAGCCAGAATTTCTTTGTGATTGGCACCTAATAAAGGCTCCTTTCTCTTGTGAATCCTTTGATGTTGAGCAAGGTACGCATTTACAGTGAAGGCCTTTCCACATTCCTCACACTGACAGGGTTTTTCTCCAGAATGCATCCTCTGGTGTTGAGTCAGATATGCACTCTGACCAAAGGTTTTCCCACACTCGTTACACTTGTAGGGTTTCTCTTCAGTATGAATTCTCTGATGTTGATTAAGGTGTGTACTTCTGCTGAAAGATTTGTCACATTTTTTGCATTTGTAAGGTTTCTCTCCAGTATGAATTCTCTGGTGCTGAGTAAGGTGTGTGTTCCATCGGAAAGGTTTCCCACATTCATTACATTCAAAGGGTTTTCTCCAGTATGGATCCTCTTATGTTGAATAAGGGATGACCTATGACTGTAGGCTTTGCCACATGCGGTGCATTCATAGGGTTTCTCTCCAGTATGTGTTCTCAGATGTAAAGTAAGCTGAATGCTCTGGGTAAAGGCTTTTCCACATTCTTTACATTCAAAGGGTTTTTCTGCAGTATGAATCCTCTTGTGTTGCATTAGGGATGAGCTATGACTGTAGGTTTTACCGCATTCAGTACATTCATAAGGTTTTTCTCCAGAATGAGTTCTCAGATGCAGAGTAAGTTGAATGCTCTGAATAAAGGCTTTGCCACACTGATTACATTCATAGGGTTTCTCCCCAGTATGAGTTTTCTGATGCAGAGTTAGATGCGAACTTTGGCTAAAGGCCTTCCCACACTGATGACATTCATAAGGTTTCTCGCCTGTATGAATCCTCAGATGCTGTGTGAGGCACGTACTTTGGCTGAAGGCCTTCCCACATTCACTACACTCATAGCGTTTTTCTCCAGTGTGAGTTCTCTGATGTAGAATGAGGGATGAGTCCCAGCTGAACGACTTCCCACATACGTTACACTCATAAGGTCGCTCCCCTGTGTGACATCTTTCATGTTGTATAAGGTGTGTCCCCCTGCTAAAAGATTTGCCACAGTTTCTGCATTTGAAGGGCTTTTCTCTAGCACCAAATTTCTGATCTCTAATAAGGTACGGGTTAACTCCAGTATGAGTACTCTGGCGTTGAGTGAGATCCAAGCCACAGCTAAAGTATTTCCCACACTGATCACACTTGTATGGCTTTTCACTTGTGTGGATTCTCTGATGATTACTTAGACCAAGGTTATGCAAAAAGCTCCTGCCATAACTGTCATCTTTACACATTGTTTCCCCTGAAGGAATTGTGCTTTGAGTAATGAAGTTTGATTGCTGTCTCAACTCAAATCCGTTATCTTCGTGAATGTTCTCCTGAGTCAGGACTTTCATAAGGGTAAATGCCGTCTGCCCCGGATGGCTCTCTAAACAGCTAAGAGATTCTGGGACTTCTCTGGCGGGGTAACAGACTCCATTCCTTTTACCTTTGTTGATTATCATAGTCTGGGAAAATTCTTCAGAAATTACTTGCTTCAGGTTTGACTTTGCAATTCTAGATCTTGTCTCTCGGTCTGAAAGAAATTGAAAATGGAGGATATTTGACCATTTAGAGAGACAAAAATTGTGAGCTAGTCAAAGCTACATATAATATGCTACTATTACTTTTATTCTTTGACTCCCCAAACAGAGGTATGGTGCTTTGACTGATTTCAAATGTCATGTAAGTCAAGAGCCACTGTGCACGGCAGCAAGGAAGAAATGACAGGGACACACGAGTGGTTATGGGGTGCTGCTCAGTGACACAAATGAGGACTGCCTTTCTGGAATGACTGAAGGGTAAAAATGGGGACTGAGAATAGACAAGGGGGCAGTAATGAGGGGAATCCCTGGAATAAGGACCAGCAGAAAAGCAGATCAGGGTATAACCCAACATCACTGTGTGCCTGGGTCACTGTGAAGTGTCACCACTAACCTCTCAGTCTCCAACCTCTTCTCCCTATTTGCCCATTTTGTAAGTTGCCACACTTAACTTCCCTGAAACACCAACTGACCAGGTCTGTAAGGACAGTCCCATACCACCCATTTTCCTGGTGCTATGAGAGGCAATGCATGGTCACTATTGAATTGAGTCGGGGGGTCAGAGTTAGCAAGTGGGCACAAAGGACTCATGCAGAATCCAATACAGTTGAGGGGGTGTGAGAAGACAAGAAACAGAGAAGTTGAGTGAAGTGGAGAGTGATTACGGAAAGTCCTACTGAGGCTGAATGCAGCAGGAAGCAGAAAACCACGCTGTGGATGCTGGCAGGTGGTGGACATGGTTACCGGGCCATTCCAATAGACTTACCAGACATTCAAGGTAGATTAAGAGGGAAGGAATGGTGATCAAACAGATGACAGGAAAAAGAGGGAGGTGAAAGTGGCATCACTGCTAACTGAGGGGCTTCTCTAGAGAGGGCAGAATGCCTGGCAGCACAGGGGACGGGGCACACCCCTGTGGGAAGAAGAAAGCCAGAACAGTGGGGGGGGGTTGTCGGGGAGAGGCCCAGGTGGCCAGTACATTCCCTGAAGGGGCAGGACTCATGCAGGAGAGAACAGGAGCTTCTGTGCAGGGATTATTCTTGAGGCAGCCCTGATTTCCCCTGGGATTTCTCCTATGCTTCCAGAAACTACTGGCTTCCTGGACAGCCTTCTGCATGAGCCTCCGGGCCTCCTTCCCATCTCTTCATCTGGAGAGGGGTCCCTAGGGATGTCCCTCCACACCATCCATGGCGATCCACCTTGCTCCAACCAGGAGATCACATCAGGCTTGAAATCCTGGCACCCTGCTTGGGAAAGGCAAGAGGTGCAGGTGTTGGGACAGTGACAAGCATGTGCCCAGGGCCCTGCCCCTATTTCCCTGTCTTCAGGACCTTTGCAGCAGGAATGGCGGGTGACCCCAGGGCGGGGTGGGGGCAGCCTCAGCCTCCTGCTCCCTACCATGCAGAGGACAAGCAGTGAGTCTGTGTCCTCTGAACATCAAAATATGGCCCCATGGGTCAGAGACCTCAGGGCCTTGGGACTCACAGTTCGAATAGAGACGAGAAAGCAGACTCCTCATTCACCAACTCATATTGGCAGGGTAGGTACACACAGGCCTTCAAGGACTGTTAGTGGACTGTGCCTCTCAGAGTCTAAAACCCCGTTCCAGTCTCTGTTGCATCTTTTAAAATCATGCATATTTTCATTACAATCTATTACATCTGTGTTTATTTAATATAAAAATAATCACTTATCAAGTTAACTTACTTAACATCTCCCCTCTTCCCATCAGCTAAGCAGACAACCTGAGCAGATGGCACCTGTGTGCCCCGTGCCTCCTGGGGTGCTGCCTGGTGCTGCTCCCCAGGCTGGTGCACATGGTGGGCCCAGGGCCACTCTTACCCAGGGAGGCCAGGCTCCTGTAGTTCTCCAGCATGACCTCTCGGTACAGTGCCCTCTGATAGGTGTCCAGATGCTCCCACTCTCCCCGGGTGAACTCTACAGTCACGTCCTGGAATGTCACTGGGTCCTGAGACATTACAAGAGGCAGTGTTAGCAGTGGGAATGGCATGCACAGGACACCACAGCGTGCAGCATCCGGCAGGCAGGGGAAGGTAGATAGAAAGAAACCACTGGCTAATATCATGCTGAACACAAGCCGTGAGTGTGTCTGGTTCAAGCAAGAACAAGACACCAACACTGAATCGGCTACTCTGATATTCTCCTGGAAGTTCTAGTCTGTGCAGTAAGAAATTCCAGAAGGGTAATGACAGCCACAGACAGTTGTGGGACTCCCTGGAAGTGATGTCAAGGGCAAAGAAGCAAACTGTAGTTGAACCCATGGAATATGCATTTATTCAAGGTTACAGACTGAATTGTGCTCACACGTCATACGTTGAAGCCCCAACCCCAAAACGCCACTGTATTTGTAGATATGGCCTTTAAAGAGACAGTTCAGGTTAAATGAAGCCATAAGGGCAGCGCCCTAATCTGATGGGTCCTTGTAAGGAGAGGAAGAGACACCAGGAGCGCATGCACACAGAGGAGAAGCCACGTGAGGACACAGAGAGAACGTGGCCCTCTACAAGCCAGGAGGCGAGCTTTCACCATAAACCCTGATGGCACCTTGATCTTGGGCCTCCAGCCTCTGGGACTGTGAGAAAATGAATTTCTGTTGTTTAAGCCGTGCAGTTGGCGGTATTTTGTTATGGGAGCCCTGGCAGATTAAGAGTTCAAACATGTGGATTTGAAGAGTCTGTTGTTTAGGGAGGTATGTGGTAGACCATGAAGAAGAGCCAGAAGAAGATTCCCACAAATTCCAGGGTAGAGACTGTGTATGAAGGAGGAGGGAGAGGGATGTTGTTTTTAAGCTGAAGAGACAGATAAAGAGGAAGTATGTCTACTAAGTGATTTGGAAGAGGACAAAAGATTTCCTGGAAAGAAAGCTCATCCGGGCAAACAAGAGGGACCTACGTGCTGTGATGTGCGGAGCGATGCTGAGGGACTGCTTCTCTGTGGCTCTGCGTCTCAGCCGTGTGTGTCTTCCTTAGTCTTCCACCTGCATGCAGCACACTCTCCTGGTCCTTCCTGCTCAGACCCCTGGGTCCTCCCCATTTTCTCCTCCTCAAATGACAGGCGTCCACAGTCCTCTGTCCCGCCCCCCTTCCACCAGATTCCTTTCTTCCCCTCCTGGGGATCTTCCTGGGCTCATTCTCTCCTGCGACCTAAGGACCATTTTTTGCCCCCAGCTCCCAACATAGGCTTTCAGGTCTGAATACCTGAGTTGTCAGAACAGAGTGAGAAGGGAAGAGGAAGTCAAGGGTGAAGCTGGGCCAAACAGTGTCATTTCCATCACTGGAGGACATGCCCTCCCCTACAGAGGTGGAGACCCCACGGGTAGAAATTCCCCAGGTAATAGTGGGCTCATCACCACAGCTGGAGACCCCATTGGGGGTGGGGACTCTCTTCTCCATACGACAGAGATTTTACAAGTGGTGGTGCCCACCTTGCCATGAATGGAGCCTCCTTACCAAAGAAGATCCACTGATTTTGCCCATGGCCCAGGGCAGCAGAGGCCAGGGGGCCAGACCAAGTGTGAGGGCTGAGTCACATTATCGTAGGGCATCCTCACCAAAGCCATGAGAGGACAAAGCCTGAGAGATCCGACCAGTCAGAGCCACAGTCACCAGAGCAGACACCCACGCAATCCCAAAATACAAGAGGGCAAAGGGACAAAAGCAGCCTGTTCACCAGCTGAGAACATGACCCCCCAGCCTAGTCAGACAATGGCTGAGTAAACACCACATTCTCCTTCATCTGGTTTAGTCCATCCAACAAGTACAAGCTTGCTGTAATCCCAGTAATGAGAAGTGAATTCAACTAAATACCGAAGACTTTAAATTTTTGCAGATGATCCACTTGAGATTTTTTTTTAAAGATTTTATTTATTTATTTGACAGAGAGAGATACAGCGAGATACATTTATTGGACAGAGAGAGATACAGCGAGAGAGGGACCACAAGCAGGGGGAGTGGGAGAGGAAGAGCAGGCTCCCAGCAGAGGAGTCTGATGTGGGGCTCGATCCCAGAACGCCAGGATCACGCCCTGAGCCGAAGGCAGACGCTTAACGACTGAGCCACCCAGGCCCCCCAACTTGAAAATTTTTAAAAGACATTTTTAATTTGTAATAAAAAATTTACAACCTGATTTTACAAAAGTAAAAAACAACAAGTGCCTATTAATAGTTTTAAATGATTTTAATTAGTAAGAATGAGTCAGGAAAGGATGAGTACGCAACATAATTGTTACCAAAAAAATCACTTGTTCTTCAAACAAAATACCCACGTGGGCAGCAGACTTTGAAAATTAATGAATCCATTTATGGAGACACAGACACTTGGTTTGGCTGTAAATTGAGTCTTTGCTTCTGGTTAAATATGTACGACACATATGATAAGAAATTATCTTATGTTCATAATTCCTTTCAGAAGTTCTAGTATCTGAAGTATCTAAAGTATCCAAAATAGAAAGGCACTTTTAGGGGCACCTGGGTGGCTCAGTCGTTGGGCATCTGCCTTTGGCTCAGGTCATGATCCCAGGGTCCTGGGATCCAGCCCCGCATCAGGCTCCCTGCTCAGCGGGAAGCCTGCTTCTCCCTCTCCCACTCCCCCTGCTGGTGTCCCCTCTCTCGCTGTATCTCTCTCTGTCCAATAAATAAATAAATAAAATCTTAAAAAAAGAAAAAAAGAAAGGCACTTTTAAAGATAGTGGTCACTCCCTTAACCATGTACTTGAAGAATAAAGTCTTCAGGAAAGATCACAGAGGGAGACCGACATTGTATATTTGTGTGTTGATTTTTCATTAAGAAAACATGGAATGAAAGAATAGAAACTTTCAGTAATTGGGTAATATAATGAAAAATATTTTGTTGAACATAGTTTTCCAAATATTTGACTTTAGGTTCATCTGGAGAATATTAATAATGGCTACCAGTAATAAAACCTACTAAATGTGGGGGGGGGGAAGGATTTAAGTGCAAACAAACCAAGATTTTTTTTTGTTATTGTTTATTTTTTTGCTTTTAATAAAAGAAGCCAGGGATGCCTGAGTGGCTCAGTCTGTTAAGTG
The DNA here is from genome assembly GCF_017311325.1 of Ursus maritimus. Taxonomy (NCBI): domain Eukaryota; kingdom Metazoa; phylum Chordata; class Mammalia; order Carnivora; family Ursidae; genus Ursus; species Ursus maritimus. The sequence goes on from NW_024425897.1 coordinate 2,509,380, forward strand.
TCTGCCTTCAACTCAGGTCATGATCCCAGAGTCCTGGGATCGAGTCTCGAATCGGGCTCCCTGCTTAGCGGGGAGCTGGCTTCTCCCTCTGGCTGCCGCTCTCCCTGCTTGTGCTTGCTCTCTATCTCTGTCTCTCTGACAAATATAATAAAATCTTAAAAAAAATAAAAGAAGCCAAACGAAGGAGACTTGCCCAATTAGGTACTGGTCCAAAACTATGATTATTAAAACAACATTATATTCATGAAACCAGACAGCCCAGATGGCCTGGAAATAGGGGCCAATTTAGATGCATATGTGGCCTTTTTAGGCAGCAAGGGGAGATGGATCATTCAAAAATGGTACTGGACAACTGGCTAACCACCTGGAAAAAATAAAAAGAAGATACTCACACTAGTCTTTTTTTTTTTTTTTGAGAGAGAGAGTGTGTGGGAGTGGGGGTGGAGGAGGGATAGAGGGAGGGGGAGAGAGAGAATCTCAAGCTGAGCATGCTGAGCGTGGAGCCTGACATGGGGCTTGATCTCACAGCCCTGAGACCATGATCTGAGCCGAAATCAAGAGTCAGACACTTAAATGACTGAGCCACCCAGGCACCCCTTTCACACCATTCTTAAGGATAAAATATATTAGTTTTTAAAGCTATAGTAGTCACAATAGTTATAAGGAATTCCAGCCTTTTGAAAAGAATAACCTTGGGGAAGGCTGACACCAAGGCCAGGATCCATTCTAAAACCAGAGGCACACTGGAAAACAAAGAAATCCAGGTTTTCTGTACAACCTAAAAAAGTTTGAATTTTCTGGGCTGAGAAAAGGAATTTGCAATATGTATTATTTTCAAAGGATTGATAATCTTCTATGTAAAAAGTTCTTGTAAATCAATAAGAATAAAACAAATAAGAAAATCGACATAAGATATGAGTGATTCACAGAAGAAATTCAAATGGCTAATAAATATATGAAAAGATGTGGGCGCCGAGATGGCTCAGTTGGTTAAGTGGCCAACTCTTGATTTTGACTCAGGTCATGATCTCAGGGTCCTGGAATCGAGCCCTGCATTGGGCTCCTCATTCAGTGAGGAGTCTACTTGAGGTTATTTGCTCTCTCTCCCTTTGCCCCTCCCTCGGCTCACACACTGTCTCTCTAAAATAAATAAGTAAATCTTTAAAAAAAGAAAAGAAATATATGAAAAGATGTTCAACCACACTAATGAGAACTTGAAATGGAAATTAAAAGAGTAACTTTTTCCCTTTACCTGTTAAATTGGCAAAGATTAAAAAATTTGCTAGATTTCCGTTTCCAGTAATGGACTGAGTATCCAAAAGTGATCTTCCAGCTGAGAACAAATAAAAATCCCGGATAAAATGTCTTTTCAGAAAAAAATATAAAACTTTACTGAGACATAAGAAGACTGATTACTAAAATGGCATACATTCTTTGTAAATTTATGATAAAATTAACTAAACTGCAAAATGAAAGTTTTACTTTGCTAAAAAAAAGACAAAAAATTCACCTGGGAGAAAAATTAGGGCAAAAGAAGTTTACAAAGCTAAAATTATTAAATTACTTTTGCTTCAGTTCAAAAACTGCTTTCATTTAAAAACAAATAGTGGGCTGAACAGATAACTCCCAAACCTGGTTCTTGTAATATCATAAAGGTGATATTACAAATATCTGGAGGGCAAATTATTCAATAGATAGTGCTGAAGTCACGTGTATGCCACAAATTGGATAGCCCAGATGAACTGAACAAATTTCTAGAAACATCCAAACTACTAAAACTGATCCAAGAAAAAATTTCAAAACCTGAATAAGTAAGGAAATTGAATCAGTAATCAAAAATCTCCCAACAGGGGCGCCTGGGTGGCACAGCGGTTAAGCGTCTGCCTTCGGCTCAGGGCGTGATCCCGGCGTTCTGGGATCGAGCCCCACGTCAGGCTCCTCCACTATGAGCCTGCTTCTTCCTCTCCCACTCCCCCTGCTTGTGTTCCCTCTCTCGCTGGCTGGTCTCTCTGTCTGTCAAATAAATAAATAAAATATTAAAAAAAAAACAAAAACAAAAACAAAAAAAACTCACAAAAATCTCCCAACAGATTTCTCTGCTTTTCAGCCCAGGATCAGATGGCCTCACTGGTGAATTCTACCAAACACATGAAGAAGGATTAACACTAGTTCTTCCAAAAATTGAATAGAAGGCAATGCTTCCTAACTCAACCTATGAGGCTAGATTTACCCTGATACTGAACCAGACAAAGAAACTATAAGATAAGAAAATGATAGATCTTTACAAATAAAGATGCAAAAACCCTTAATAAAACACTAGAAAATCAAATTCAGCAGCATCTTACAAGGACTATACAACATGACTAAGTGGGATTAATCCCAGAAATGTAAGGGTGGCTCAACATACAAAAACCAATCAATGCAATACACCACATTAATGGAACAAAGGAAGAAAATTACATGAGATCTTAATTGATTCAGAGAAAGGATGTGACAAAATCTATCACCCTTTCACGATGACAACACAGCTAGGAATAGACGGGAAATTCCTCAACATGGTATAGGCCATATGTAAAAAACCAACAGCTAACATCATACTTAATGGTAAAGTCTGAAAGTTTTAACCCCCAAGACGAGGAATAAGACAAGAAGGCCACTCTTGCCATTTCTATTCAACATACTACTACGAGTTCTAGAGAAGGCAAGAAAAGGCAAGGAAAAAAATACAATGTATCCAAACTGGAAAGGAAGACGTAAAACCATCTGCAGATGACATGATCTGAGATGCAGACACGCCTAACGATTCCACAAAAAAACTCACCAAAGTTTTAGGATATAAAATTAACCCGGAAAAATTGGTTATACTTCAGATGAAGAAAAAGCATGTGACAAAATTCAACATCTGTTCGTGATAAAAACTCAACAAAGTGTGTACAGAAGGAATATTCATACTTAACAGTGAAAAGCTGACAGCCTTTCCTCTAAGATCAGGAACAATACAAGGATGCCCATCCTTGCCACTGTACTTAACACAGTGCTGGAATTCCTAGCCAAAACTGGGCAAGAAAAAGAAATGAAAGGCATCCAAACTGGAAAGGAAGGCGTAGAACTGTCATTATTTGCAAATGACATGGTATCGTATATAGAAAACCCTAAGGATGTCGTCAAAAAACTGTTAGAATTAATAAACAAATTCAGTAAAGATGCATGATCAACACAAAAAATCTCTTGTGTTTCTATACACTAATAATGAATTATCAGGGAAATTAGGAAAACAATCCCATGTACGATTACATCAAAAAGAATAAAACATCTAGGAATAAATTTAACCAAGGAGGTAAAAGATGCATGTATGGAAAACTACAAGACATTAAGGAAAGAAAGAAAACACAAATAAATGGAAAGATATTTTGTGCTCATAGGCTGGAAGAATTAATATTGTTAAAATGTCCGTACTACCCAAAGCAATATACAGATTCCATGCAATCCCTATCAAAATTCCAACGTGAAGGGGCGCCTGGGTGGCACAGCGGTTAAGCGTCTGCCTTCGGCTCAGGGCGTGATCCCGGCGTTCTGGGATCGAGCCCCACATCAGGCTCCTCCGCTATGAGCCTGCTTCTTCCTCTCCCACTCCCCCTGCCTTGTGTTCCCTCTCTCGCTGGCTGTCTCTATCTCTGTCAAATAAATAAATAAATAAAATCTTTTAAAAAAAATTCCAATGTGAAAATTCTATTTTTACAGAAATAGAATAATCCTAAAATTTCTATGATACCATAAAAGACCCCAAATAGCCAAAGCAATGTTGAGAAAGAGCAAGGCTGGAGGCATTGTGCACCTTGATTTCAAACTATATTACAAAGCCACTTTAATTAAAACAGTATGGTATTGGCATAAAAACAGACAAACAGATCAGTGGAACAGAGTACAGAGAGCAGAAATAAACCCATGCTTATATGGTCAATTTATTTGTGACAAAGGAACCAAGAAAATACAATGGGGGAAAGGACAGTCTTTAATAAATGGTGCTGGGAAACCTGGACAGCCACACACAAAAGAATGAAATTGGACCACTATCTTACATCATACACAAAAGTTAACTCAAAATGGATTAAAGCCTTGAATTAACACTTGAAACCCTTGAAAACTGTAACTGGGTGTTATACGCAAGTAATGAATTGTGGAACACTACAGCAAAAACTAAGGATGTACTGTATGGTGACTAACATAACATAATAAAAAATTATTATTAAAAAAAAAGAAAACATTTGAATCTGACACCAAAAGCAAAAACTACAAAAGCAAAAATAAACAGGTGGGACTACATCAAAGTAAAGAGCTTCTGGATAGCCAAGGAAACCCTCAACAAAATGAAAAGGCAACCTACTGATTGGGAGAAAATATTTGCAAATATATATTCGATGAGGGACTAATATCCAAAATATATAAAGAACTCCTATAGTTCAGTAGTAAAAAAAAACCCCAAATAATCAGATTAAAACATGGGTAGAAGGGGGCGCCTGGGTGGCACAGCGGTTAAGCGTCTGCCTTCGGCTCCGGGCGTGATCCCGGTGTTATGGGATCGAGCCCCACATCAGGCTCTTCTGCTATGAGCCTGCTTCTTCCTCTCCCACTCCCCCTGCTTGTGTTGCCTCTCTCGCTGGCTGTCTCTCTCTCTGTCAAATAAATAAATAAAATCTTTAAAAAAAAAAACATGGGTAGAAGATCTAAGTAGACATTTTTCTAAAAACATACAGATGGCAAAGCAACAGGCACAGGAAAAGATGCTCTACATCACTCATCATCAGGGAAATGCAAATCAGAACCACAAGGAGATATCACCTCACACCTGCTAGAACGGCTGTTATCAAATAGACTAGAAATAATAAGTGGGGTGAGGACGTGGAGAAAAGGGAACCCTCATGCACTGTTGGTGGGAATGTAAATTGGTGCAGCCACTGTGGAAAACAGTATGGAAGTTCCTCAACAAGTTAAAAGTAGAACTACCATAGGACCCAGCAATTCCACTTCTGGGTAGTTATCCAAAGGAAACAAAAGCACTGGCTCAAAAAGATATCTACACCCCTGTATCCATTGCAGCATCATTTACAATAGCCAAGATACGTAAGCAATATGTGTCCATCAACAGGTAATGGATAAAGATGTGGTGTATATATACAATGGAATATTAGCCACAAAAAACCCCATGCAATGCCATTTGTGACATGGATGGACCTTGAGGGAATTGTGGTAGGTGAAATAAGTCAGGCAGAGACAAATACCAAATTATCTGTCTTAATGTAGAAAATAAATTTAAAAAAATCACCAAGCTCATAGATACAGAGAACAGGTCAGTGGTTGCCAGAGGTGGGGAGGGTGAGGGGTGGGAGAAATGGGTGAACTGTTTGTTTTTTGTTTGAGTTTAAATAAATTAGCTTTCTTTAAAAAATTTTTTTTATTTATATGAGAGAGAGAGAGCACATGTATGTGTATGCGAGCAGGGGTGGGGGTGGGGAGGGGCAGAGGGAGAGGGAGAGAATCCTCAAGCAGACTCTTGGCTGAGCCTGGAGCTCCATGCGGGGCTCAATCCCAGGACCCTGTGAGATCATGACCTGAGCTGAAATCAAGAGTTGGCCACTTAACTGACTGAGCCATCCAGGTGTCCCTAAATAAATTAACTTTCTAGAAAAGAAAAATTAGTTGTATTTCAACATACCACTAATGAAAAATACGAAAAAGAAACTAAGAGCATGATTCCATTGATAATAGCATCAAAGAATAAAATACTCGGGAATAAATTTAACCAAGGAGGTATAAGACTTGTACACTGACAACTACAAAACACTGCTGAAAGAAATTAAAGAAGACCAAAAGAAATGGAAAGACATCCTGTTCTCATGGATCGGAAGATTTAATATCACTAAGATGTCTGTATTACCCAAAGCAATGTAAGATTCAAGGCAATCCCTATCAAGATCCCCATGGTGTTTTTGCAAAAATGGAAAAACCTATCCTAAAATTCATACACAAGGTCAAGGAAACCAGAATAGCTCAAACAACCTTGAGAAGGAAAAACGAAGTTGGAGGACTCATACTTCCTGATTTTGAAAAGTACTGCACAACTACAGGAATCAAAAGAGTGTGGTACTGGTGTAAGGACAGACACCTAGACCAACGGAATGGCACTGAGAGCCCAGAAATAAACTCTCGTCTTTATGGCCAACTGAAGGCGCCAAGACTATTCAATGGGACAAGAGGCAGTGCAGGAAAAACTGGATGCCTACGTGCAAAAGAATGAAGATAGACCCTTACCTTACACCAAATACAAATATTAACGTAAAGTTAATGGAGGACATAAATTTAAGAGCTAAAATGATAAAATTCAGGAAAAAAAACCCATAAAGGCAAATCCTCATGACTATGGGTTTGGCAGAGTTCCTGACATATAACATCAGAAGGGCAGGCAATAAAATTAAAGAATAAATAAACCGGACTTCCCCCAAATTTAAAAGTTTTGTGCATCAAAGGATACTACCAGGAGAGCAAAAAGGCGACTCACAGAATGGGAGAAAACATTTGCAAATCACATATCTAGTAAGTGCTTAATATCAACAATATGTAAAGAACACATACAAATTAACAACCACCAAAAGAAAAACCAACACCCAAGTTAAAAATGGACAGGGGTACCTAAGTGGCTCAGTTGGTTAAGCATCCGACTCTTGATTTCGACTCAGGTCATGATCTCAGGGTCCTCAGTGTGGAGTCTACCTGGTATTCTATCTCTCCCTCTGCCCTTCCCCATGTCCATGCTCTCTCTCTCTCTCTCTCCAATAAAATCTTTAAGTAAAAATAGGCAAAAGACTTAAATAGACATTTCTCCAAAGAATATCTGTATGTATACGTCTATGTGTATGTATATATATATATATGGCAAATAAATACAGGAAAAAATGCTCAACATCATTTGTTATTAGGGAAATGCATATCAAAACCATAATGAAATTTTACTTCACATCTACCAAGATGGTTATAATAAAAGCAACGGAAAATACCAAGTGTTGGTGAGACATGGAGAAACTGAAACACTTACGCACAGCTGGTGGGAATGTATAAAGGTACAGTTGCTGTGGAAAACAGTTTGGTGATTCCTCAAAAAGTTAAAGTTAAACGCAGAACTACCATATACCCCAACAATTCCACTCTTAGGTATATGCCTCGAAGAATGGAAAACAGGGACTCAGACAGATACCTGTACCCCAGTGTTCACAACACCATTATTCACAATAGCTAACAAGTGGAAACAGTCCAAGTGTCCATTAACGGACAACCGGATAAACAAATAAGTGTACGTATCCAATGAAATATTATCCCACCATACAACGGAGTTCAGTTCTGACATATGCTACAACATATATTATATGTTAAGAGTGAGGAATTATTTCTTAGTTTATTTATCTTTTAAAAGATTTTATTTATTTATTTGTTTGTTTGTTTAGAGCGAACAGGGGGAGAGGCAAAGGGAGAGGAAGAGAGAATCTCAAGCAGACGCCACACTAAACGTGGAGCCCAACGCAGGGCACGATCCCACGACCCTGAGATCGTGAGCTGAGCCAAAACCAAGAGTTGGACACTCAACAGACTGAGCCACCCAGGCACCCCTATTTCTTAGTTTAGTTTATATGGTTTCTGTTTGGCTTGATGGTAATTGGGTGGTGCTAATTGGTGACAAGTGTACAATACTGTGAAGGTAATTAATTCGCACCGGAGTGTATGCTAAGAAACAGTTAAAATGGCAAATTTTAGGTTATGTATATCTTGCCACAATAGAAAATAGTGAAGCGATAACCTGTGTTTGTAGCATTCTACCCCTTGGGTGCAAAAGAAATGGATGAAGGATACAAATTCCGATGGTTGCATATGTATAAATTACCTCTAAAAGAATACACAAGAAGTTGTCTAGAGAGGAAGACTGAGGGGCTGCGGGCTGAAGTAGAAGACTTGCATTTCTCTGTTCACCCTTTCGTATGTTTGAATTCTCAATTACGTGCAGGTATCACTTATTCGAAAATCTGATTACTTAAAAAATTCACAGAAGTGGGTTTTAAATAAACATTATGACCCCAATAAATAACCATGCAAAAGTCAGAACAGTTGATTCAGAAAAGAATAGACACACCCTCCCTGACTCCCACCTGCACAGAAAGTGAAGTCCTCAGCATCACCTGTGCCTTGGCCATGTCCTTTCCTTCAGGAAGAGCTGCAGAGAGAGAGAGAGAGAGAGAGAGAGAGAGAGAGAGGACACATGAGTGCCTGCTCTGTGGGGCTCAGAACTGTCCAGAGAAGACCGCTCACCTCACCCCTGGCACCCCAACAGGGGCACAAAGGACACGACCACATGTGCAACTGTGGCTCTATACTGTGAAGAAAGAGTGGGGCTTTTTCCTTGGGTTTCTTGTCTTTTCTGACCTCTCTGAGGCATTGACAGTGTAGACCCCCTCTCTCTCAGGACCAGCTCCTCCCATAAAGAAAATTCCAGGCCCAGATGGTTTTCAATGATGAAAGAATGCTCTCAAACATTTAAAGGCAAAATACACAAACTCTATGAGAAAATCGAAAAGAAGGGAATGCTTCCTCACTCATTTTATGAGGCCAAAACAACCTTGCTCTTCAAACTTGACAAATCATCACAAGACAATTAAAGACCAGTATCAGGAACATAGAAAAACATAAGGAATCCACAGTACGACTTTAAAAATGAATAACTAAACTAAGCAAGGTCATAGGATGTGGGCGTCTCCTGATTTCTTACTAACCTTAATACTCCAGTCCCACGCCATAGTTGAAATTCTTTATCCTACACTTTCCCTGTAAATAAATATTACTGTGCAGTTTCTGTCTCCCGGTTGGATACATCTTTTTTTTTCTTTTGGTAAGTTTTATTTATTTATTTGACAGAGATAGAGACAGCCAGCGAGAGAGAGAACACAAGCAGGGGGAGTGGGAGAGGAAGAAGCAGGCTCCCAGCGGAGGAGCCTGATGCAGGGATCAATCCCAGCATCCCGGGATCACGCCCTGAGCGGAAGGTAGACGCTTAACGACTGAGCCACCCAGGCGCCCCTCCTGGTTGGATACTTCTTAATGCAACTGTCAGGGTACAAAATTACTCTTGACCTCTACTTCACTACACACAAAACATTAATTTGAATTATATTGTAGATGTAAACAGAAAAGCTAAAACTATAAAGTCTCCAGAAGAAAATATAGTAGGAAATCATTGTGACCTTGCGGTAGGCAAAGAATTCTTAACTAGGACACAAAAATCACTAAGTATAAAAGTTGATAAATTGAACTTCGTCAAAATTAAAAAAAATGTCTGCTCTATAAAAGCCATCATTAAGAAAATAAAAAGGCAAGCGGGTAGCAAAGGGTTAACTCTACATGCCTAGTTTGCTCACACCCTGCACATTCCCAAGAAAGGCATGTTTTCAGAACTGGCCCTTGGATAGCTCCTGGGCACTGAGTTCCTAGAATGTTCTGTTGGATAAGAAGAGTGTTTTTGCAAGCCTGATGCCTTGAGCCACCCCGTGCCAGATTGTCCAGACAGCTTACACTAACAGTGTGATTCATGGTGAACACCTCCTTCCCATCTAGGGGCCTGGAGCTTTAGTAGCTGAGGTCAGCCATGCAGCACCGTATGCCCACATGGCTGACTGCCGATAAAAACACTGGACACTTAGACTTGGGTAAGTCTCCATGGTTGGTGACACTTTGCACATGTCACACATTACTGCTAAGGAAATTAGGTATATGCCTTGCCTCTCCACTGGGAGGGGACACGTGGAAGGTTGCGCATGGTTTCTTCTAGACTTTGCCCCATGCATCTTTTCCTTGTGCTGATCTTACCGTGCCTTCCTTTGGTGTAATAGGCACTAACCATGAGGCAATAACTTCTGAGTCCTGTGAGAGCCCTTCCAGTGAAACATCAAGGCTGAGGGTGGCCCTGGGGATCCTTGAGATGGCAAGCCACAGACAGCAAGGAAATATTCACTAGACATACGGTAATGAGGACATAATACATATAGACATATAAATAGAACACATACAGGACATACACATGGTAACACATACATATACACATATAACACATACGTGATAAGGTCTTATATCTAGAATATAGAAAGAGTTCGTAGAGCTCAAAAACAAGAGATTGACCAACCCAATAAAAAACGGGCAAGGGACTTAGGCCTTCATAAAATGAGATATAAAAATGATAACAAGCATATGAAAATATGCTCACCATCATAGCCATCAGGAAAATCCAAAAGAAAGACATCGTGATGGGGCGCCTGGGTGGCACAGCGGTTAAGCGTCTGCCTTCGGCTCAGGGCGTGATCCCGGCGTTCTGGGATCGAGCCCCACATCGGGCTCTTCCGCTATGAGCCTGCTTCTTCCTCTCCCACTCCCCCTGCTTGTGTTCCCTCTCTCGCTGGCTGTCTCTATCTCTGTCAAATAAATAAACAAATAAATAATCTTAAAAAAAAAAGAAAGAAAGACATCGTGAGTCGGCACCATACCATTAGAAGGGCCATGATTAAAAAGACTGACAATACCAAGTGTTGACAAAGACCTGGAGCAAACACAACGCTTGCATATTGTTAGTGGGAATGTAAAATGGATCAGCCACTTTGGAAGTTTCAGAGTTTTTTTTTACAAAGCTAAACATACACCTGTCATATGAGCCAGCAGCCATTCCACTGCTAGCTGTTTGCCCAAGAGAAATAAAATATATGTCCACAGAAAGGGCTTGCATGCAAATGATCACAGCAGCTACACTCCTAAAAGCTAAAAACTAGAAGCTACTCAAATGCCCCCTGACAGGTGAATGAATATACAAACAGTGGTATGTTCATACAAAGAGGAACACAGAGTAATAAAAATGAATGTACTGCTAATACACACGTGATATGGAAGAATCGGAGAGACATTTAGTTGAAGGAAAAATTTTAAAAAGCCAGATGAAAAATGGTACATATAATATGGTGGAATTTCATGAACTTTGTTTTTTTTTTTTTTTAATTGATGTATCGTTGACACACAATCCATGAAGCTCTCAGGCAAAGTTCTATGATGACAGAAATCAGCCCGGTGGTGGCCTGAGGTGAGGAACACTAGGAACTGACAGAGAGAAGCGTAAAGGAACTTCCAGGGATGTTAAACATGTTCCCTGTCTTAACTGGGGTGGTGGGGACACAGATTTATACGCCACATCCCATCATCGTATCTAAGTTACATGGCAATAAGTTGGTTAAAAAGAAACTAGCTCCCTGGGGCGCCTGGGTGGCTCGGTCGGTTAAGTGTCTGACTCTTGGTTTCCGGTCAGATCATGATCTCAGGGTCATGGGCTCCAGCCCCACGGCAGGCTCTGTGCTCAGCGCAGAGTCTGCTGGAGATTCTCTCTCTCCCTCTCCCCTCATTCATGCTCCTTCTAAAATAAACAAAAATTTTTTTTAAAAAAGTGATGAGACAAATCACATGGGTACATGGGTATCTGGGAGAAGTGTGAAAGCATGCCTAGTGAGTTCCAGATACAGCTGAGAGGCGGGTGTGGCTGGAGCAGAGTGACCGAAGATGAGGTTGGAACTCAGAACTGGACTCCAGATGGCACAGGACCTCACAGGCCATGGTGAGGCTCATTCTGGGACAGGAACATCTGGCTGCCAGAGCAGAAGCAGCAGAAGCAGGGAGACCAAGGAGGCGCTATTCCAACAATCCAGGGAGAGATGGTGTCAGGCAGGGGAGAAGCTGAGAAGGGACAGAGTCTGGACACCTTGTGAAGAAAGACTTTGTGGCAGGGTTTGTGAATGAATCGAATGTGGGATGTGAGAAACAAGGCAGAGTCAAGAAGTACACCACGATTTTTGGACTGAGCAACTGGAAGAAAGGGATGATCATTTGTTAAGATGGGAAGGAGTGGAGGGGGAGGAGGAGGTCTCTGCAGAGAGCAGGAGTCCTTTTAGACATTAAGTGCCAGGGGGTATTAGATACCCAAATGGAAATGCCAAGTGGGCAGTCAGGTAGTGAGCCTGGAGTTCAGAACGGAAATCGAAGCAGGAGACATACATGTGGGCATCAGCAGCCCATGGGCGGCAGCGAAACAACAAGGCTGGATGACGTTTCTCCGAAGTGAGCGCAGCCAGAGGAGAGGGGAGGCTTCTGCAGATCCAGCCCTGAGGCCCTCTAGTCTTCGGGAGAGACGTCTCTCATCTTCGGGGCAGATGAGGGCCCAGCAGTGGACACTGAGGAGTTCCTGGAGAGGCAGCCCGAAAACAAGGAGGGGTGCTGTCTCACCGCCAAGAGAAGACAGTGCTGACAGATGAGGCAACACAGAATTCGCCGGTGAACTTGACAAGGACAGTTGTACCACTGTAGGGGTATAAGCCTGCTTAGAGTGCGTTCAAGACAGACCTGGAGGAAAACAGTTAGGGACGGCAGACTTAAACAACTTTTCAGAGGAGTTCTGGTTTAAAGGCAAAAAAGAGGAATAGGGTGGTTGCTGGAAAGTGGGACAAGAGAGTTTTATTAATAGGGAGAAATAAAACTTTCAAGTTGGTAACTATCATCCTTACATCTGAGATCATTTTAGATTCTTGCTTAGTATTGTTCCTACATGAATGACTATTCCACTGGACTTACCAATTTGAAAGTATTATATAATTACTGAGATAATTAGCGTAATATAAGTCTGGGGAAAGCCCACAAGAATGTTTGCCGAAAAGGTAAGAGGAGCTCTCTGGGACTCGGTGGGTTAATATTTATTGTGGTGTTTGGATTTTCCAACACTTTCCCAGCACCTCTGCATGACTTTATGGATGATTCTTTACAATAAAGCAGAGATAGTCTCAGCATGACTCATGAGACCCCCCTCATGGCCAGTGTAGTTACCCAGACACTGTCACTATCTTTGGATATGCACATCTGTTCCCTCTGCCTGTGGGCCTACTGTATACCAGGCCCAGCCCCAGCCGCTGCTCCCATTGGTCACTCAGGACCACGGCCCCCAACACAGTGCCTCACCCAAGTGCTTATGGAATGGATGGATAGCTAGATGGTGTCCCATTATCCCGGTTTTGGACCGTTGCTCCAAATACCTGGAAGAACTTCCGACTCTGAGTCCTGACTCAAGCACCCCAGGCAGAAGGAAGAGAAACCCCAAGGCAGGGGTTTCAGGAGCAGGTTTCTCAGAGATGCCCTTCCTGGACCAGGGGAGCCTGTCAGAACCCCAACACAAGAAAGGAGACCCATCAGGGCATGAAAAGGCCCAGGCGATGCAGTGTTCTGTGGACTCCCAGGGTCTTTTCAACTGTTGTCGCATTAACACCTTAATCATTATTTTACTAATGTTTTTTACATTTTTAAAAATTGTGGTAAAGATACACGTAACAAAAATATTCATTTTAACCATTTCTAAGTGTACAGTTCAGTAGCGCTAAATATATTCACATTGTTATACAACCAATCCCCAGAACTTTTTCATCTTGCAAAACTGAAACTCTGCACCCGTTAAACAACAGCTTGCTATACCCCCTGGTATATCCTATGTAAGTGGAATCGTACGGTATTTGTTATTTTGAGATGGGGCTTATGTCCGTTAGCATAACATCTTCGAGCTTCATCCACGTTGGACCGTGTGTCAAAACTTCCTTTTTTAAGGCTGAATACCTTATTGCACTGTCTGGATAGACCAGTTTGTTTATCCATTGGTTTGTGGCTGGACGCATGGGTTGTTTCCACCTCTTGCGATTGTGGCTGGTGCTGCTGTAAGTGGTGTGCAAGTATCTCTCTCAGATCCTGCTTTCAAGTTTTTTGGCTACATACCCAGAGATTATATGGTGGTTCTAGTTTTAATATTTTAAATTAGAGTTAAAGAACTTCCATACTGTTTTCCACAGTGGCTGCACCATTTTACATTCTCAACAGCACAAAGGTTCCAATGTCTCCACATGCACACTAATGTGTTATTTTTTGTTTTGTTTTTGTTTTTCATTTTTTATAATAGCCATTCTAATGGGTGAGTGGTTATCTTCAAAAGATTTTGATTGTGAAACACACATACAGAGCGTGCAAGACCCTTACGCTGGACCAGAGAGTTGTATAGAGAACATCCACGAAACTCTTGACACAGGTCATGAAATAAATACTAACGGTGGCCCGGAAACAGCTCCTGCCCTATTATCATCTCTCTCCCTCACCTCCCTACACTCCCCGGCTCAACACGCTGCTGGCTTTTACAGTAACAATTTCCTTGCTTAACTTTACAGTTTTATCACAACTTTGCACCCATAAACAGTTTCTACTTTGCCAGTATTTGACCTTGGTATAAACGTAATCGTTTTGTGTGTTACTTTGCTTAACTTTGGGTAGGTGAGATTCATCAACGTTCATGCAGCTCTTATTTCTGGGTTTTCCGTATAGAATTTCACAGCAGGAAAATTCACCCTCAGTCTCTTCCAATACAAATCCACAGACAGAGTGACGCTGTACCTGTCTCCTGGGGCTTCGGGGCAGGGGTCTCCATGGTGCACCTCGGCAGCGTTCCCCGGAGGCGGGTCCCGCTCCTGGGGCTCAGGGACAGCCTGTAGGGGAGCCCCGTGGGGTCGCACCCGCACTCCCGGCTGCATAATCAGGCACGCGCAGCCCCCTGTGCCCCACCTTAAAGTCGGGGTCAAGCAAGCTCTCCAAGCGCCCCGCACCCCAGGCTGCGCCCACGCCCCATCACCCGCGCCCCACACACTCAGGCCTGCTTCGAGCTCAGCTGCTCTTAACTAGAGAGCGCGGAGCGCGGCCCCGCAGACAGGTCCTGGGGTTGACCGCCCTCCCGCAAAAGCCCAGGGACTCTCCACAAAATAGCAACCCGAAGACCGCTGTGGGAAAATGCGCCTGCGCAGACAGGGCGCGAACTACAATTCCCGGGAGCCTTTGCGCGGCGCAGACTGCGGACTCCCATTTCCCAGACGCTCTGACACTCCGATTCAGAAGACCTTGTAGCACAGCCTTCTGGGAAGTGTAGTTCCGGTGTCATGCTGGACGGCGGCGTGTATGTGTAATTGCAGGGGTGTCCAGAGGATGGTGCACAGGAACGTGGAATTATTCTGTCAGTTCGTCCACGTCTCCAGGTGGATTCGGGTGGGTTCCAGTTCATACCAGTCTTTGCAGAAAAGGCTCATGTACCTCATGCCCTAAGTATACTACTGGTGGTGGGTTTTACCAGACTTCCTGCCCCTGCTGCCCTTAACCTGAGGTCCCAAGGAGGGACAGGGGAGGGGATTGGGAAATCCTCAGCCCTGCTCTCAGGCCCAGTGATCTTGATGCTGGTCCCTCCTCACGAGCAGGGGAAGGAGGGTCTGGTCCAGCCTTGACACAGTGCTCTAACAATTTCACCCTCCTTGGCTTGAACCCCAGGTTCAGCTTTGGCCACAAGCTCTACCCAGCCAGCATCAGCGCATCATAGCTGTGCCCAGGCCCCCACCCCCGCTGTGGTTGTTGGCCTCCAGAATGGCCCCTATAGATCTTGTCTCCTGGTAGTCACATCTTTGTGTAGTACCTCCCAAACTGAGTAGGGATGACTTGTGTAACAAAAATAATATTGTGGATATACTGGTGTATGAATTTTGAAGCTAGGTCATGAAAGACATTGAAGCTTCAGCCTTGATGTCTTGGATCACTCACTCTGGGGGAAGCCAACACCACATCTTAAGAGTACTTGAGCAATCTGGAGAGTTCCTCATGGCAAGAAACTTCGGCCATCTGCCTACAGCCAGCACCAACTTGCCGCCCACAGAAGGATTGATCTTGAAAGTGGACCCCCCAGTCCTCATTGACATTTTAATTGCAAACTTATAAAAGATCTTGAGCCAGAGCAATACAGGAATAGCCAGACGTGAGGTACAACAATATAAGTTTATTGTTTTAAGTCCCTAATTCAGGGCTAATCTGTTGTACAGCAATAGATAACAAGTACAGATAAAAGTAGTATATATAATTAATGCAGATAACTAAATCCAGTATTTAGAAATAGAATGCTGTGGCAACAAAAACTGGAATGTGGGAGAAGTTTTGGAATAAGCAAAGAGCAGAAGCTAAAAGGACTTCAAGAAGAGTGGTAATGAAAGCATAATTGCCTTTGAAGGATCTATTTAGAAGAAGTCTGATGGCCTTGAAGGATACTTCAGATGATGGCTGGCTCAGTCAGAAGACCATGTGACTCTTGATCTTGGGGTCGTGAGTTCGAGCCCCATGTTGGGGGTAGAGATTACTTAAATAAATAAATATTTTTTAAAAAGGGTACTTTGGATGAGAGCTTAAAGGAAATGGGAGGAAATGTTTTTGGAAATTGGAGAGATGGGAATCCTTGCTGCATAGTGGCAGAAAGTTCAGCGATACAGTCACCTGTAGTACCATGGAAAGTAGAAGTGGTACCTAATAAACTGGGTGATCTAGCTAAGGAAATTTCCAGACAGAGTATTGAAAGTGCTTCCTGGCTTCTTGCTGCTCATAGGAACAGAGGAGAGGAGACAAATCCACTATTTTTTTTTAAGATTTTATTTTTATTTATTTGAAGAGATAGAGACAGCCAGCGAGAGAGGGAACACAAGCAGGGGGAGTGCGAGAGGAAGAAGCAGGCTCCCAGCAGAAGAGCCCGACGTGGGGCTCGATCCCAGAACTCCGGGATCACTCCCTGAGCCGAAGGCAGACGCCCAATGACTGCACCACCCAGGCGCCCCGAGATAAATCCACTATTAAACAAAAAGGAGTGTGTATTGCTGGGTCTGAAAATCCTAGCCTTTCCAGATGGCAAATGATGCTGAAATCAAGAAATGGTTTCCAGGCAAAGATTAAATCTAGGGCACAGTCGAGAAAAATGCTATGAAGATGAAGTTGTATGAAAAGATGGTCAGGGGCGCCTGGGTAGCGCAGTCATTAAGCATCTGCCTTCGGCTCAGGGTGTGATCCTGGCGTTCTGGGATCGAGTCCCACATCGGGCTCCTCGGCTGGGAGCCTGCTTCTTCCTCTCCCTCTCCCCTGCTGTGTTCCCTCTCTCACTGGCTGTCTCTCTGTCACATAAATAAATAAAATCTTTAAAAAAAAAAAAAGATGGTCAACATCATTAGCCAACAGGGAAATCACAAAACTACTGAGATACCGCTTCACACCCCCTCCAGAACAGCTATAATAAAAAAGATGTAGTAACAAGTAGTGGTAAGGATGTGGAGAAATTGGTATCCTCATACATAGCTGTTGGGAAAGTAAAATGATACAAAAATGCTTTGGAAAACAGTCTGGCAGTACCTCAAAAGGCTAAAAATAGAGTTCCCATATAACACAGCAATTCCACTCTTAGGCATATACCTAAGACAAATGAAGACATATGTTCACACAGAAACTTGTACATGAATTTCATAGCTATACTATTCATAGTAGCCAAAAAGTGGCAACAACCCAAATGCCCACCAAATAATGAATAAGTAAAATGAGGAATAGCCATACAATGGAATATTAGTCATCGTTAAAAAGGGATAAAATATTGATACGTGCTACAATATGGATGGATCTTGCAAATATTATAGTAAATGAAAGAAGCCAGTCATAAAAGACTACACATTGTATGGCTTCATTTATATAAAATGTACAGATTAGGCAAATCTATAGACGAAAGTAGATTAGTGGTTACCTAGGGCTGAGGGTCTGGGGAAAGTAGACAGTGATTGCTAATGATTCGGGGGTGGTATTTGTTTGAGAGGTGATGAAAATATTCGAAATTGACTGTGGTGATGGTTACACAACTCTGTGAATATACTAAAACCCATCAAATTGTTCATTTTAAATCAGTGAATTTTACGGAATGTGAGTTATATCTTAATAAAGCTTTTAAATTAAAAAATGAAACTATAAAATTATTTGTTAAGAACTTAGAAAAATCTAAGTGTGGTGCCTCAGAAAGCTATTCAAACCAAAGACCTTTTTAGAAGCTTAAGTATGTTGCCCTTTGGACAACTCAGTGTAAGGCCACAGTAAAAAAAGGCTTACGTCAAAGAGACTTGTGGGTATGGATTTTGTCTAAGTGAGTAAGCTCCAATAAGATTCACAGGAGGCCTGCACTATTTTTAAGAGAAATATAGTGGCAAAAGTGCTACCAACTTGGACAGAGATAGTACAAAAAGAAAAGAGGCCTTCTGATGATCAAACTTTTCTATAGGATGAGAATCGGACTGATAACACGTAAGACTACGCAGTTATAAACCCAAGAACCTTTCATGGAACAGCAACTCAGAGGGCTGAGCAAAATGCCATGAGGAATTATTCCTAGACCTTGAGGCCTAATCAAAGAACTTCCAACCTATACCTTTCCAGATTTCATAATTACTATGGACCAGTGATTCCTGCATACCTCCCGTATCTGCCCCGCTTTTGAACAAGAGCATCCAGTTATCTTATGCCTGTCTCACCGTGTATATTGGGTGAGTAGTGGAGGGGGGCATTTGTGAGTTCACAGTTCTTTGGAGCAAGAGCAACAGCCTTCAAGGAGCTGAACTTGAGAAAATACTAATGCAGATCCACACGTGGACCTGATGTAGATGACAAGATTATAGAGTTTGAGCAGATGCAGTGACTGCATGACACTTTGGCAGACTCAAGAAAGCATGAGTGTATTTTGCATGTGGGAGAGATGTGAATCATTAGCGACTAGAGGTGGACTGTGGTAACGCTTATAAGATAGACACCTATGATCCTTACCTCCTGGTGGTCATGCCCTTGTATAGTCCCCTCCCACACTGATTAGAGCTGACTTGTGTAAGCAATAGGATGTAGCAGAGATGACAATGTGTAAATTTTAAAGCTAGGTCATTAAAGGCATTACAGCTCGGCATTACAGCTCAGCATTACTCTCTTATATTACCCACTCTGAGAAAAGCCAGCTGCTATGTCATAAAAACCCTCAAGAAGCCCTATTGAGAAGTCCACACAGTGAAGAACTGAGGCTCCTGCCAACAGCCAGCATGGACTTGCCAACCATTAGCGAACCGTCTTGGAAGTGGATTCTCCGGCCCCAGTCAAGCCTTCAGGTGAGTGCAGCCATGGTTGACATCTTGACTGAGACCCCAGGCTAGAACCACGCACCTAAGTCACTCTCAAATTTCTGATTCACAGAAACTGTGTGAAATAATAGCTGCCTGCTATTGTTTTAAGCCACTAAGTTTGAAGTTAATTTGTTGTACAGCTATAGATGATTAATACTGCTGCCAAGTGCAGGACCGATGTGAATCAGAAGTGATTGGATGGCAGGGATGTGTGTGTGTGTGTGTGTGTGTGTGTCTAAGTATGGAATGTGCCTCTGGGTGTGACAATCTGTGTGCACCTGTGCATGTGTGTGTGTGTTCGTGTGTGTGCACGCATGACTGACCATGGGTTTCCCAGTGGGACTCTGTGTTTGTGGATGCTGGGTGGCGGGTCTAGTCTGTATGTCTTCATATGTTTGTGTTCTGTGTGAGTTTGTGCACCACCGCAGCTCTTACAGATCTGCTGGAATGATTGTGCATGCGCACTGTGGCCTCAGAGTTCTCGTCTGTGCTCTCTCTGGGGGCATGTGCTTCCATATGACACTGTAAGCATGTCCCTGTTTACAGGACAGAATGCGGGCCTGTGTTCCGGCTGATATCTTACAGTCTGATCTGTCTGGGGGTACGTGTGGCTGCGTGAGCATGCATCTGCATACAAGTGACATCATATCTGAGCATCTGGGCCATGTGTGACTCTGTGTGCTTCATCTTGTGACTTCTGTCTCATGGTCTGTACATACATGCACCTGAGTGTTATCTGATGGCTCTTGTCTCACAGTTATGGCTAGTGTCTCCCTGTGTGCAAGTGTGTGTGTGTGTGTGTGTGTGTGTGTGTGTACATGTGTGTGCTTGCTGGTGAGTGTGGAGAATACAGATCATGTGACCTCTGAGTGAGCAGGATAAGACTCCAGAGACACCTGCCAGGTCCTGAAGGACCCTGGCTATTGACCTACTCTTTGTTCCCATCCTCAAGGATAGGAGTGGGTCCATTTCTCTTTGCCCAGAAAATCAGGTCCTTTGCTTGGGGTCACCCAAAACAGGAAGTAAGGTTCATTCAGGAAGCCCAGCTGCTGCCCTTGACCCCTGGGCTTTTCTTCCGATGGCAGTGGGGGTGAGTTCTGAGGGGAGCAGTCTGCAGAGGTGCATAATTGCCCCAGCCTCCCTATCCTGGGTAGAAATGTGGCCACCCTGAGAGCCTGCCACACACATGAAAGGGTAAGACATCTGCTGTTTTTTTTCTGGGAACTGCCGTGGCAAGATGTGGGGACTCTGGGCACAGAAATAAGGACATAGGTGGGGGGCGCCAGGGGGCCAGTACTGACTACGGCTCACTTGGTGGGGACTCAAGGCCAGTGTGCCAGACACTAGGGGCTGTCCAGCTAGAAGGAGGAAGCCAAATGCTTGTGCCATCCTGGGACAGGAGGGGCCATATAATCAAGAGACCTGGGACTAAGGCCCTTGCTTTGCTCACCAAGGACAAGTGAAGTTCAGTGAGAGTATCAGAAGCACATTTTTTGCTTTTCTCCCTGGAGTCCCTTAAGCACCAGGGCCAGGACATGATGGTGAGGGGCAGGCAGGTCTCCAGGCAGTTCCTGCTTTCACCTGCCTTTCCACGAGTCCTATGTATCTGAACACTTTGGGGTAGGCCCCAGATGAGAAAGTTCCTCACTGGGCAGAAACTCTATTCCCCTTCTCCCTGGGAGCAACTTGAGAACAAAGAGAGAGAGAGAGAGAGGGAGAAAGAAGAAGAAGAAGAAGAAGAAGAAGAAGAAGAAGAAGAAGAAGAAGAGGAGGAGGAGGAGGAGGAGGGGAGAAGAAGAAGAAGAAGAAGAAGAAGAAGAAGAAGAAGAAAAGGAAGGAAGGAAGGAAGGAAGGAAGGAAGGAAGGAAGGAAGGAAGGAAGGAAGGAAGGAGGGAGGGAGGGAGGGGAGGAGGGACTGGAAAATAAAATTTAGTTACCTCAGACATATAGGAAAGACCCAAAAAAAGTGATTACCAGCCAACAATGCCCATTTTTATTTCTTCCTGATCAAAAATATACCCACCCATCCGGATGACTGACATAGGTCAGAGTGCCTGCCCTGCCAGAGGACCCCCTTGCCTGGCCTTGGTTTGGGGGGCCAAAGGCAGAATTCTGATGGGAGCAGCCAGTGTGCCCAGTTGGACTGAGGGTCCTAGAGGACAGCAGGGCCAGGAGACATTAGAGGCTCCCACAAGAGGGCACATGGAGGAGGAGGACCTGTGCAGTCCCAGAGAGAGCAGGTCAGCACAGCCTTAATTCCTGCAGGCCCCATTCTCAGCTCCAGCCTGCAGGCACCTTGGCTCTACTTCCTGCCTCTGAATTCTGTGAGCCTCTCTTGAACCCCCAAAGTAAACTGTGTCTGTCTTAAACTAGCCTGAGACCCAAAGAGCTCTGTGGGTGATTATCAGTAAGACAGCTACTAACAATTCCTCCTTTCTCCCTATGTACAGGCTACATCTCCCTGCAGGAGGCTGTTCTGTTGCTATAAGAAAACCACCCCAAATTCAGTGATGTAAAACAACTACCATTTTATTGTGTTCATGGATTCTGTGGGTTAGGAATTAAGATGTGGCATGGGGGCTCATCTCTGCTCCACAATGAACAGACTGAGTTCTCAGCCATGTAGACTGTCATAGTTGGAGGTGACTTCATGATTGAGAGTTGGAATTATTTGGAGGCTTTATCACTGGCATGACTGACACCTGGGTGGGAAGACTCAAAGACGGGGCTCAGCCTGGACTCTCAACCTGAGAGCCTAGTCACGGTCCCTTCCTGTGGTGTGGGCTCCTGCCAGCATGGTGGCCAGGTTCTGGGGAGTGTCCTGCAAGAGAGCAAGTGTCCCGAGAAGCCACATAGACTCTTATGACTCGGTCTTGGGAGCCACACAGCATCTCTCCCACCATATTCTGTTGGTCAAAGCAGTCATGAAGCATGCCAGATTCAAAGGGGGCATAGAGTCCACCTCTCAGTGCGAGGCTTGTCAGAAAGTTTGTGGCCATTTCTCAAAACCACCACAGTTTACTCTCTGATCAAAAAGTATTTACATTCATTCTTCCCACATGCAAAATACACTCACCCCTTACAAATCCCACCCCCAAGTCTTATCCTATTATGGCACTGGGCTCAGGTTCAAGGTCCAGAATCTAAATCCAGTATCTAAATCAGGTACAGGTGCAGGTAAGGCTCCTCAGGCGCAGTTCTTGGTTTGACTTGAAGTGTGACTTCTCTTGATCTGAAGACCTGCAAATGGGGGTGGGGGGATTGGGTAGCCCAGTGATGGGTATTAAGGAGGGCACATGTTGTAACGAGCACTGGGTGTTATACGCAAATAATGAATCATGGAACTCTATGTCAAAAACTAAAAAATAATTTTTAAAAAGAGTCCTTAACCACTTTACACTAAAAAAAAAAAAAAAAAAAAAAGAATGACGACCTGCAAATGAAAGAGATACATTAGCTGCCCTCTACCACCCAGCATTTGATGGAGGGACAAGCCTGGGATAAGTGCAGTCAACGCTACCATTCTGATAAAGAATGGGACACAACATTCACCATAGCGACCAGATGACCATAGGGATTCTAACATCCAGCTGAACACATGTCATTTCTTGATTAGGGTCCGATCCCGCTCCCTGGTCACAGCTGAGTGGTTCTCTCAGCCTGCTTTCTGCCCATAGAAGTTTGGGGATCCAAAAACATCTTTTCATTTTGTTCTTTCTATGTCCCTTTAAGTCCAAATTTATATCAGAATTACATCATTCTTTTGAAAAACTTTGTGGGTCTCTTACGTATCGAGTAATAAATCCATTTTTTAGACAAGCCAAGCGCCTAAAAATCTCGACATAACCCCTTTTCTACCTGGGCAGCATGTAAAGCTACTGTAGGACGCGCCTCATCAATCTTAGAAATCCTATTGTTTAACAAGGAGGATATGCAAAGCATGTCTTTAGGGAGGCCTTTTGCGGGACCCCAACTGAATTCTTAACAAAAGGTTTCGCAGCCCATCTCGGCTTCATCTTTACCATGAGACTGCGTTTTCCTGACAGTACCCTGGATTTGATCTGAGGCTCTTTCTTACCTTGAGACTCCTTTGCTGGCTGGAAAAACTGGCCGGGGCCCTTTACATCTCCTGCCAATGCTACTTGAAAACGAAGCAGCTCCTTTGCCACTTCATGCCTCTCCTCTCTCCTTCTATTGTGCACAGCTAGAGTCCAGGCAGCACCTCCAGCACTTGCTGAAAATTGCCTCAGCCAGATCCATGAGTCCATCCAGTATATTTGCTGTTCTCCACTTTGCCAAGGTGATGGTTTTGCCACATGTTCTGCCACTACGTACTAAAGGTTCCATTCCTCCAGGTTCCAATGACACATTCTTTGCTTTCCTTCAAGTCCTGAGCCGTAGCCTCTTCAAGGTCCATCGTGCTTCTGCCTACTGCTCAATCCCCAACTCAATGTCACAAGTCTTCTGTCTCATGAGTTAAGGAAGCACTCTGCTTGCAGATACCAAATCCTGTTCTGCTTATTCATGCCACGTAACACTCCACCCTCAACTTCTTGGTGTAAAATCTCCACTGAAGGAGACTCACGCATTCTCTGGGTCAAGAATTTGGACAGGGCATAGCAGGGCTGGCTTGTCTCCACCCACAAGTCCTGGAGTTTCGATAAGGATAACTCAGATGGCTGCAGTGACTCAAGCGGGGAAGGTGGGAAGGGCTGGAGACTTCCTCACTCATGTATCGGAAGCCTGGGCTGGGATGACTCAACAGCTGGGTTCAGCCGGAATTGCCAATTGAGCATTTATGCATGGCCTCCTCATGGGCTTGTTCTCACCGCATGAGAGTTAGTAACACCACAGGAAGCATCAGAACAGAGAGCATTCTAAGAGAACAAGCCAGAAGGTGCATGGCATACATGGTCTATCCTCCAAAGTCACATAGCCTCCCTTCCATCGTATCTATACACTGAAGCCCTCCAGATGCAAAAGGAGGGCACAGAGACTCCATCTCTCAATGGGAACGGTCTCAAGGAATTTGTAGCCATGTTTAAACTTCCACACAGGTGAAGGCTCTGTCCTCTTCTATTGAACCTGTGCTGGCTTTGTGACTTGCTTTGTCGACAGATTGTTCAGCTCTAAATGAGTGCAGGGTATATTGCTCGAGAAAGACCACATATTAAAAGAGAGAGTACATGGAAAGAGAGGCCACATGGAGGAGAACTAAGGGTCCCAGCCAATAGCTAGCCCAAGGCTCCAACGTATGAACGAGATGACTTAGACCTTCCATTTCTATGCAGCCACTGGCTGAATGCAGCCAAACCATTCCTGTTGAGTCCTGCTCAAATTTCTGACCCACACGATCACAGGTGAAAAAAATGGCATCTGTTTTCAGCCACTAATGTTTGGGTAATTCAAATAGTATAGCATCATTTGGTGTTCTTTTTCTATTTTGATTTCTAAATCATCTCAATAAATTCTAGAAAAGAATTTGATAAAATTAAACATCCATTCCTGATTTTAAAAGACTGGTTTTTAGGGGTGCCTGGGTGGCTTAGTTGGTTGAGTTCTGGCTCTTGATTTTGGCTCAGGTCATGATCTCAGTGTCCTAGGATCAGCCCGGGTTGGGCTCTGTGCTTAGCACAGAGTCTGCTTGGGATTCTCTCACTCTCCCTCTGCCCTCACTCCCTGCTTGCACTCTCTCTCTATAAAAGGGGGGGGGCAACCACCTCTTAGTAAGCCAGGCATTGAAGGATGCTTCATTAACTTGAGAAATAATATCTTTTTTTTTTTGAGAGGGGTGGGGAAAGGCAGAGGGAGTGGGAGAGGGAGAGAGAATCTTAAGCAGGCTCCATGCCTAGCATGTGAGCACAAGTTGGGGCTCAGTCTCACAACCCAGAGATCATGACCTGAGCCCAAATCAAGAGTCAGATGCTTATGGGGCACCTGGGTGGCTCAGCTGGTTAAGTGTCTGCCTTAGACTCAGGTCACGATCCCAGGGTCTTGGAATCAAGCCCCACATTGGGCTCTGTTTTCAGTGGGGAGTCTGCTTCTCCCTCTGCCCCTCCTCCTGCCCATGCGCTTTCTCTCTCTCTCAAATAAATAAATAAAAATCTTAAAAAAAAAGAGTCAGACACTTAACCAACTGAGCCACCTAGGCACCCCAAGAATATCTATTTTAAACCAACAGCTAGTATTACACCTAGTGGTAAAACACTAGACGAATTTCCATGAAAGCTGTAAATTAGACAGAAAATCTGGATAAAATCATTATCATTTTCCATTATTTGAAAGTTTCAAGTGCCCGCAGTAAAACTCAAACACAACAATGAGGTTTAATACTGGAAAGTAGAAAACAAAATTATACTTTCAGATATGTGACTATGTAACTAGAAAATCCAAGATGATGACCTTAAAATGATTAAATATAGATAACTCTTTTAAAATTTATTTTTATTTTTTAAAGATTATTTATTTATAAAAAATTTATTTATTTATTTATTTATTTATTTGTCAATTTATTTATTTGCTCAGTCCCAGGACCCTGGGATCATGACCTGAGCTGAAAGGAGATGCTTAACCGACTGAGCCACCCAGGCACCCCTAGTTAGATAACTCTTGAGTTTGCCAATTAGTAAAGAAATACAGAAAACAACAGTTTTTTTTTATATTCCAGCAATACCTCTTGTAAAATATTGCAGAAAAGTATATTCATTTGCAATAGCACCAAAAATGTAAAAAAAAAAAACCCAAAAAACCAAAAACCAAACGCCCAACTCTATTCATGTGTAACAAATCATGCGAAAGCTTAGCAGCTCAAGATGATGATTACTTCTGACAAAATTGCAGTGGACCGTGCAGTTCTCTGCTCTACATACATCAGCTGCCATATTCTGGGGCTTCTACTGGGCTGGAACTTCCACGATGGCACATTCACATAACTGGTGATGCTGCTGGTCTGCTAGCAAGTTAGTGGAGACTGTTGACAGGCACCATATCGTCTCCTAGCTTCTCCAGCAGGCTTGGGCCCTCACATGACGACTGGTTTCCGAGAGGGGGCGCCAAAAAGTAAGCATTCCAAAAGACTCCTCCACAAGTCCTCTAATAACCTAATCTCTGAAGCCCAAAAGCATCACTTCCATGCATTCTATTGGTTGAGTCAAAAGACAGCAAGAAAAACAGTGATAACAGGAGGAGTGAAACATCTTCAGACATCTTTATCACACAAAGAAATAGAAATCTTAACAAAAGGGGGGAGGAGTTAAGATGGCGGAGGAGTAGGAGACCCCTTTTTCAGCCGGTCCCCTGAGTCGAGCTGGATAGGTACCAGACCAGCCTAAACAACCACGGAACCAGCCTGAGACGCAGGAAGACGCATCTGGATCTCTACAAATGAACATCTCCAGCGCTGAGGGATCCAGACTGAGACCGGGAGCTCCGGGAGCGCGCGCGGGGCGGCTGGCGGCTGGCGGGCCACCTGCACGGGGGAGCGGGCGGACTCGCGGTCGGCACCTGCGAAACAGCAGACTGAGACCCTGAACCGGGTGCGCGCGCCACCAGGCTTCTCACGGAACTCCGGAATCGAGGTGTGCTCACCGGGCATAGACTGAGACCGGGAGACCCGGGAGCGCGCGGGGCGGCCGGTGGCTGGCGGCATTAGAAACACAAAGGACAGAGACGCGCTGGCCCTGGAAGTGAGGGCAGGGACAACGGGTGTGGGGCGCACATCCCGGGACGCTGCAGGGTTGAGCAGCACCAACAGAAACAGAGTTAAAGTGGCCAGAACATTAGTAGAGAACGGGCCGCAATCCCTCTGTTCTGTGACAGAGGCTGAAATTTGGCCGCTGCTGCTCTGACTCTCAGAAGAGGCACAGCAAACCGCCAGGGAAAGCCGCCAGAGAACAAAAGCCTGGAAATACCGGCTCAGAGAGTGCCCATCCCCATCCCCCCTCGCAGGGGACACGGAGACTCTACCCAAACAGGGTTGCCTGAGTATCGGCGCGGCAGGCCCCTCCCCCAGAACACAGAAGGCAGGCTGAAAAATCAAGAAGCCCACAACCCGGGCGCCTGGGTGGCGCAGTCATTGAGCGCCTGTCTTCGGCTTAGGGCGTGATCCCGGCGTTCCGGAAAGGAGTCCCTCATCGGGCTCCTCCGCTGGGAGCCTGCTTCTTCCTCTCCCACTCCCCTGCTTCTGTTCCCTCTCTCGCTGGTTGGCTGCCACATAAATAAATAAATAAAATCTTTAAAGAAGAAGCCCACATCCCTAAGATCCCTATAAAACAAGGGGCACGGCCTGGGATCCAGTCAATAATTTGGGCTCTGGAAACCCCGCAACCTCTCTTCATCAGAATGACAAGAAGGAGAAGCCCCCCCCAGCAAAGAAAAGACAGTGAGTCTGTGGCCTCTGCCACAGAAATAATGGATATGGATGTAACCAAAGTATCAGAAATGGAATTCAGAGTAACGATGGTCAAAATGATGAATAGAATTGAAAAAACTATTAACAAAAAGCTTACTGAGAATATAGAATCCCTAAGGACAGAAATGAGAGCGAGTCTGACAGAAATTAAAAATTCTATGAGCCAAAGGCAGGCAAAACTAGAGGCTCTGATGGCCAGGGTCACAGAAGCAGAGGAACGAGTTAGTGAATTGGAGAATGGGTTAAAGAGGAAAAAACGAAAATAGAAGCTCTTCTTAAAAAAATCCAAGCCCACGAATGTAGGTTATGGGAGATTACTGACTCAATGAAAGGATCCAATGTTAGAATCATCGGCATCCCCGAGGGGGTGGAGAAAAACAGAGGTCTAGAAGAGATATTTGAACAAATTGTAGCTGAAAACTTCCCTAATCTAGCGAGGGAAACAAACATTCGTGTCCAAGAGGCAGAGAGGACCCCTCCCAAGCTCAACCACGACAAACCTACGCCATGTCACGTCATAGTGCAATTCACAAATATTAGATCCAAGGATACAGTACTGAAAGCGGCCAGGGCAAAGAAATTTCTCACGTACCAAGGCAAAGGCATCAGAATTACGTCAGACCTGTCTACACAGACCTGGAATGAGAGAAAGGGTTGGGGGAGCATATTTAAAGCTCTTTCAGAGAAAAACATGCAGCCAAGGATCCTTTATCCAGCAAGGCTGTCATTCAGAATTGATGGAGAAATAAAGACATTTCAGAATCGCCAGTCACTAACCAATTTCGTAACCACGAAACCAGCCCTACAGGAGATATTACGGGGGGTTCTATAAAAGTAAAAAGGCCCCAAGAGTGATACAGAACAGAAAGTCACAGCCAATACAAAGACTTTACTGGCAACATGGCAACATTAAAATCATATCTCTCAGTAATCAGTCTTAATGTAAATGGTTTGAACCATCCCATAAAACGCCACAGGGTTGCAGATTGGATAAAAAGAAATGACCCATCCATTTGCTGTCTACAAGAGACTCATTTCGAACCCAAAGATGCATTCAGACTGAGAGTAAGGGGATGGAGTACCATCTTTCACGCAAATGGACCTCAAAAGAAAGCTGGGGTAGCAATTCTCATATCAGATAAATTGGATTTTAAACTACAGACTATAGTTAGAGATGCAGAAGGGCACTATATTATTCTTAAGGGAAGTATTCAACAAGTGGATATGACAATTATAAATATATATGCCCCCAACAGGGGAGCAGCAAGATACACAAGCCAACTCTTAACCAGAATAAAGAGACATATAAATAAAAATACATTAATAGTAGGGGACCTCAACACTCCACTATCAGAAATAGACAGAACACCCTGGCAAAAACTAAGCAAAGAATCAAAGGCTTTGAATGCCATACTCGACGAGTTGGACCTCATAGATATATATAGAACACTACACCCCAGAACCAAAGAATACTCATTCTATTCTAATGCCCATGGAACATTCTCAAGAATAGACCATGTTCTGGGACACAAAACAGGTCTCAACCGATACCAAAAGATTGAAATTATCCCCTGCATATTCTCAGACCACAACGCTCTGAAATTGGAACTCAACCACAAGGAAAAATTTGGAAGAAACTCAAACACTTGGAGACTAAGAACCATCCTGCTCAGGAATGACTCGATAAACCAGGAAATCAAAAATCAAATTAAACAATTTATGGAGACCAATGAGAATGAAAATACAACAGTCCAAAACCTATGGGATACTGCAAAGGCAGTCCTAAGGGGGAAATACATAGCCATCCAAGCCTCACTCAAAAGAATAGAAAAATCTAAAATGCAGTTTTTATATTCTCACCTCAAGAAGCTGGAACAGCAACAGAGGGACAGGCCTAATCCACGCACGAGGAAGCAGTTGACCAAAATTAGAGCTGAAATCAATCAAGCAGAAACCAGAAGTACAGTAGAGCAGATCAACAGGACTAGAAGCTGGTTCTTTGAGAGAATCAATAAAATTGACAGACCACTGGCAAGACTTATCCAAAAGAAAAGAGAAAGGACCCAGATTATTAAAATTATGAATGAAAAAGGAGAGGTCACGACGAACACCATTGAAATTGGAAGGATTATTAGAAATTTTTATCAACAGCTATATGCCAATAAACTAAGCAATCTGGAAGAGATGGAATCCTTCCTGGAAACCTATAAACTACCAAGATTGAAACCGGAAGAAATTGATTCCTTAAACAGGCCAATTAATTATGAAGAAATTGAGTCAGTGATAAACAACCTTCCAAATAACAAAACTCCAGGCCCGGACGGTTTTCCTGGGGAATTCTACCAAACATTCAAAGAAGAAATAATACCTATTCTCCTAAAGCTATTTCAAAAAATAGAAACAGAAGGAAAGCTACCAAACTCATTCTATGAGGCCAATATTACCTTGATCCCCAAACCAGGCAAAGACCCCATCAAAAAGGAGAATTACAGACCGATTTCCCTAATGAATATGGACGCCAAAATCCTCAACAAGATACTTGCTAATAGAATCCAACAGTACATTAAAAGGATTATCCATCACGATCAAGTGGGATTCATACCTGGGATGCAAGCGTGGTTCAATATTCGCAAATCAATCAGCGTGATACATCATATCAACAAGAAAAGACTCAGGAACCATATGATCCTCTCAATCGATGCCGAAAAAGCATTTGACAAAATACAGCATCCTTTCCTGATTAAAACCCTTCAGAGTGTAGGAATAGAAGGTACATTTCTCAATCTCATAAAAGCCATCTATGAAAAGCCTACTGCAAATATTATTCTCAATGGGGAAAAGCTGGAAGCCTTTCCCTTAAGATCAGGAACTCGACAAGGATGCCCACTCTCGCCACTATTATTCAACATAGTACTAGAAGTCCTTGCAACAGCAATCAGACGACAAAAAGGGATCAAAGGTATTCAAATTGGCAAAGAAGAAGTCAAAATGTCTCTCTTTGCAGATGACATGATACTCTATATGGAAAACCCAAAAGAAGCCACTCCCAAACTATTAGAAGTTATAGAGCAATTCAGTAACGTGGCGGGATACAAAATCAATGCTCAGAAATCAGTTGCATTTCTATACACGAATAACGAGACCGAAGAAAGAGAAATTAGGGAATCCATCCCATTTACAATAGCACCAAAAACCATACGTTACCTTGGAATTAACTTAACCAGAGACGTAAAGGACCTATATTCTAGAAACTATAAATCACTCTTGAAAGACATTGAGGAAGACATAAAAAGATGGAAAGATATTCCATGCTCATGGATCGGAAGAATTAACATAGTTAAAATGTCCATGCTACCCAGAGCAATCTACACTTTCAATGCTATCCCGATCAAAATACCAAGGACATTTTTCAAAGAACTGGAACAAACAGTCCTTAAATTTGTATGGAAACAGAAAAGGCCCCGAATCTCCAAGGAACTGTTGAAAAGGAAAAACAAAGCTGGGGGCATCACAATGCCGGATTTCGAGCTGTACTACAAAGCTGTGATCACAAAGACAGCATGGTACTGGCACAAAAACAGACACATAGACCAATGGAACAGAATAGAGAGCCCAGAAATGGACCCTCGGCTCTTTGGGCAACTAATATTTGATAAAGCAGGAAAAAACATCCGGTGGGAAAAAGACAGTCTCTTCAATAAATGGTGCTGGGAAAATTGGACAGCTACATGCAAAAGAATGAAACTTGACCACTCTCTCACACCATACACAAAAATAAACTCCAAATGGATGAAAGACCTCGATGTGAGACAGGAATCCATCAAAATTCTAGAGGAGAACATAGGCAGCAACCTCTACGACATCGGCCAAAGCAACCTTTTTCATGACACATCCCCAAAGGCAAGAGAAACAAAAGATAAAATGAATTTATGGGACTTCATCAAGATTAAAAGTTTCTGCACATCCAAGGAAACAGTCAGAAAAACTAAGAGGCAGCCCACGGAATGGGAGAAGATATTTGCAAATGACACTACAGATAAAGGACTGGTATCCAAGATCTACAAAGAACTTCTCAAACTCAATACACGAGAAACAAATAAACAAATCAAAAAATGGGCAGAAGATATGAACAGACACTTTTCCAATGAAGACATACAAATGGCTAACAGACACATGAAAAAATGTTCAAAATCATTAGCCATCAAGGAAATTCAAATCAAAACCACACTGAGATACCACCTTACGCCAGTTAGAATGGCAAAAATAGACAAGGCAAGAAACAACAATTGTTGGAGAGGATGTGGAGAAAGGGGATCCCTCCTACATTGTTGGTGGGAATGCAAGTTGGTACAGCTACTCTGGAAAACAGTGTGGAGGTCCCTTAAAAAGTTAAAAATTGAGCTACCCTATGATCCAGCCATTGCACTACTGGGTATTTACCCCAAAGATACAGACGTAGTGAAGAGAAGGGCCATATGCACCCCAATGTTCATAGCAGCAATGTCCACAATAGCTAAATCGTGGAAGGAGCCGAGATGCCCTTCAACAGATGACTGGATTAAGAAGTTGTGGTCCATATATACAATGGAATATTACTCAGCTATCAGAAAGAACGAGTTCTC
This sequence comes from Ursus maritimus, assembly GCF_017311325.1. Taxonomy (NCBI): domain Eukaryota; kingdom Metazoa; phylum Chordata; class Mammalia; order Carnivora; family Ursidae; genus Ursus; species Ursus maritimus. The sequence continues at coordinate 2,541,548 of NW_024425897.1, forward strand.
AACATTTGCTGCAACATGGACGGCACTGGAGGAGATAATGCTAAGTGAAATAAGTCAAGCAGAGAAAGACAACTATCATATGATTTCTCTCATCTATGGAACATAAGAACTAGGATGATCGGTAGGGGAAGAAAGGTATAAAGAAAGGGGGGTAATCAGAAGGGGGAATGAAACATGAGAGACTATGGTGGGGGAATGGGATAGACCGGTGAGGTGAAGTAAGGAGGGCACGTATTGCATGGTGCACTGCACTGGGTACGCAACGCAACTAACATCGAGCCTTACATCGGAAACCGGGGATGTACTCTATGGTGACTAACATAATATAATAAAAAATCATTAAAAAAAAAAAAGAAAAAACAAAAAAAAAAAAAAAAAAAAAAAAAAAAAAAAACCCAAAACACCTAAAATGAAAAATGGGAAACAAAAAAAAAAAAAGAAAAAAAGAAAAAAGAAAACCAAAACAACTCAATAGGAAAATGGGCAAAAGTCATGAACAAGCATTTCAGAGTCAGGATGATAAATGGTGAAAAGATGCACAACTTCACCAGTACTGAAGGAAACACAGAGTAAAAGCACAGTGAAATATCAATGATCACTCGCTTGATTAGCAAAATATAAGAATCTTGTCAGGATCAAGTGTTAGATACTAGTGACTCAACAGAGATCCTCACATACTGCTGGTGAGGGTAGGAATTCATGAAAAATTTGGCATTTTCTGCCATACTTACGTGGTCCTACACCAGGTCCACACCCCAATATATTCCTGTGAGAAATTCTTGCTTATGGGTCCCAGGGGACAGGTAAAAAAATGTGCATAGAAGCACAGTAAGTAATAGCAAAAACAATGACTGATTCAAATACCCATTGACAGGGGCACCTGGGTGGCTCAGTCTCTAAGTGGCTGCCTTAGGCTCAGGGCGTGATCCCGGCGTTCTAGGATTGAGACCTACATCAGGCTCCTCCTCTATGAGCCTGCTTCTTCCTCTCCCACTCCCCCTGCTTGTGTTCCCTCTCTCGCTGGCTGTCTCTCTCTCTGTCAAATAAATAAATAATAATAATAATAAAAAAAACAAACACCCATTGACAGGAGAGTGCACAAACCACCTGGAATATTATACAGCAGTGAAAAAGAACGAACACCAACTCCACCCCAGCAACCTGATGAATCTCAGAAGTAATGTTAGCTGTAGAAGACAAGACCCACAAGAGCACACGTGGTATAACGCCATTGTTACGTCACTCAAAGACAAGCGAAACCAAACGACACACTGTGTAGAGATACCTACATACAAGATACATATAAAAGCCAGGGAAACACGCAATTCAGCACAGCAGGTGCCTTTGGAGAGAAGGAGAGGAGTCACTGGTGCTGGAGCAATTCCTGGGTTGGGTACTTGATGCTTTTAGCAGACACGCATGTCACGTGGTATCTTGTGTGTTATCATACATGACATTAAACATATAATAAAGAGAAAATTTATCTCCTTCAAACTGAATTTTGAGACAGAAAGGTGTAGGGGAGAAACTTTGATGTGGGTGTTAGTTACAAGGGTAAACAGATGTCTGACATGAGCTAGTTCAAATTCTGGAAAGCAGTCTACACTCATAGTCCCTTCTCTCCCTCATGCCAGACTCACGAAAGGACTCAGAGGGGGCTCAGTGGGGTGGGTGGGGGGTGGTAAGGGCTCCCCTCCTGTGACATGTGCCCTCTTGTACTGCCCCCAGTCCATCCCCCCAGTCCTGACACCACCTCCCTGCATGAATACCACGCCCAACTTCTTCCGCCTATGCAGCCCAGGCCCGCACCCTGACACCAACCCCCCCACTTTTTACTCTCCATCCCCTCCCCTGCCCACCCCATCCCATTGGGGAACGTTGAGGGTGAGGGCAGAGAGCCTGGCCAGGGCCAACTCCAGGAGGGGCGGGGAAACCCTAGGACTGGGCTGAGCGAGGACCCTGCCCTTCCTCAGGCCATCCCAGGCAGGGGACACTAGAGACACAGCCAGCCCTGCCATGAGCACCCCCAGCCCTGCAGGCCTGGAAAGAGCAAAGCCACACTCAATGCCAAGCCCAGTGCAGACACCTTCATTCACTGAGAGTGGATTTATGCCGTGCCTGCTGTGTGCCAGGCACTTTTCAGGACCTTGAAGATGCAGGGGTGTCCCTGCCCTATTGGAAGTCAAGTCCAAAGAAGGACAGAGACCAGAGACGCCACATTCCAGGAGGAAATGCAAAGCTTGGTGATTGCCAGGTAGGCAGATGCAAGGGCAGCATGGAGAAGGGCCCCCGGGTCAGGGCAGGCCTTTCTAGGAGGCCACGTGAACTGTGACCTGAGGCAGAGGAAGCAGGACGTGCAGGCCCAGGGGTGAGGTGCTGGCATGGGGAGCAAGAGGAAGTGGGTCACTGAGGGGGCAGGTAGGACCCTGAGGCACGCAAGACCCCAGGCTCTTGCAGGTGTGAGACGGGAGCTTGTGGGGAATGTCGGGCAAAGGTGGGTCTTAATCAGAATTAGGTTGATCTGGGGCACCTGGGTGGCTCAGTTGTTAAGGGTCTGCCTTCGGCTCAGGTCATGATCCCAGGGTCCTGGGATCGAGCCCCACATCAGGCTCCCGGCTCTGCTGGAGGCCTGCTTCTCCCTCTTCCACTCCCCCTGCTGGTGTTCTCTCTCTCGCTGTGTCTCTCTCTGTCCAATAAATAAATAAAATCTTAAAAAAAAAAAAAGAACTAGGTTGATCAGACTCCCCCTGAGAAGACAAGGGTGAAGCCCGAGGCCTGGAGAAGTGAGGCAGGTGGGGGTATGAGGGTCCAGGGGGATGGCATGGGAGTGAGAGGTGTCTGCCAGGGTCTGGGGTCACCAGGAGGGCGTGAGTAGGAGAGCACAGCCAGCTGTGTCAGCGCTGCTAAGAGAAGAAAAATGCCCTCTGGCCACAGGGAGGTGAGGGGACCCCAATGGGGCAGGCTGGCCCAGCCCTCAGCCCTCCTCACACTCCCCTATACCAGGAATGACGAGATGAGGGGTCATTCCAGGGACCAGCGGTTGTGCGGATGGTCCTGACGTGCAGACCCCAGCCAGCTGGCAGAAGGGGAGCCTCTGAGGAGCCCTGTGTGGCCAGAGAGTGTCCCTCAGAGGCGGCCCTCCTCACTGTGGTCCATGCAGACCCTCTCGCCCCCACTGTGGGTGAGGGAGGGAGGCATAAGCGGTTAAAGGGTTCACTTGCCCAGGTTGTACACCTGGGGGGTGGTTGGGAACCCAGAAGGGTCCCACTGGGAGCCCAGGCTGGGCCCGCAGGGCACACAGATGCTGGCGGGCCTGATGCCCCAACTGGGGCGGGTTGGGAGGCTGGAGGCCATGGTCTGGACCGGTCAGAGCCACCCCAGGCCAGGTATTCCAGGGCTGCTGACGCCAGGATAAGGCAAACAAGGTCATTATCAGGTAATGAGCTCATTACTGAGGTCAGGCAAGGTCATTACTAGGTGGTGAGTTGTCCCCCGCAGAGCGCCTTGCCCCAGGACAGCTCCTAGGGAATGCCTGGGTCATCAGAGCCACCAGGAGGCCAGGGATCAGTTCCAGCGCCTCGTAGCCAAGCGGTGTTCCGGGGGCAAAGCGTGCCCGCGTCCAGTCCCCACAGGAAGCTCCGGACCCTCCGGCCTGTTCTTTAAATGAGGAGCTACCTGCACTCAGACCTGCTCTTCACGCCACAGGCCTCCCTGTGAGCCCCTGCTCGCCTCCCAGCCTCTGTCACCGCCACCCTCACCATCTCTTGGCCAGCAAAGACCGCTCCTGGGCTCTGACAGCTGGGAGCATGAGGCAAGGCAACGCGGGCCGCCGGAGCTCTGTGGGCCGAATGAACTAGAGGCCAGAACGGCGCCTTGAGCAAGGGCCCAAGCCAGAGCTGCTGGCTCAGTCTACTGAAGCTCCACTACATGGCCCGCACTTTGGGGCCCAAAGGTACCACAGCCTTCCCTTCCCAAGAGCCCTGGGGCCAAGGCCCAGGCCCCAGCCACGCCCGGGCCCTAGTCAGTCTGGCTCCCGCAGCAAGCGGCACAGCCGGCCTAGAGAATGGGTGGGCACCTGTGCTCTCAAGTCCATGCTGAGGGCCAGGGTCCGCGACCAGACAGGGAAGTAGGCGGCCCACACCCTAGACCCTCGGCCTGCACTGCTCACTCCAGGCCCGGCTCCCAGGCTAGCCCCCTCTCCCAGGCTAGCCCCCTCACCGCCCAGGGTGGCTGGTGGCTCAGGGCAGACCATACTTCCCGCTCCCCCTGGGGGTCCCCCTCCCCACACAGACCCTCAGAGCCAACACGGAGGGACTCCCCACCTGCATCTCCATGTGCCCCCCTTCACGGAGAACCGGGCTGGGCCAGAACTTGGTGTGCAGACAGTCGCGGAGGGAGACAAAGACCGCCGTGCCCTGACCGCTCATACTCAGTTCTACCCCGTGGAGTTGGTGGAGGGAATGGCCTGGGCATCTGCATTTCCAGACACTCCTGTGATGACGGTGAGGCTCCCCTGCCCCTCCGAGGCCACCCGGGCCCCTCCGACATACAAAGCCTGCCTGGCCCTGCCCACTGAACTCTTTCCTGGCTCCCACCGCCCTTGGGCTTTGGAACATAAGACCTTCTCTCTGGGTGGCTGCCCGGGTTTAATGGCAACAGAGTGCAAACGTGAGGCAGTTCAGTGACGCAGAGGCTGCCCCCCTTCTCCAGGCAGAGGCAGAGCCCCAGGCTTTTCCCTCCTCCCAGACCCTGAGTTAATCAGTGGCCAAGCCCGCTAATCGCCCAACCCAGCCTTGCAGAGGGGTCCACCTGAATGCACAGAGCCCAGATGGGGACAGCTCCCAGAGCTGGTGGCTTCCCCCAATCACAGCCAGCCTCCCACCCCAGCAGACCTGGCTCTGGCCCTGGGCACACAGAGGGCGCCAGAATGGGGAAGGAGCTGGGCCCCGCACTGGGCCCCAGTCAGTTCCTCCGTGCAGGGGGGCCGGGCAGGCTGGGCTGTGAGGATATTCTAGAAAGCATAAGAACCAGAAAGCAGGCCTGTGTGCCGGTCCCCCGGCCCAGTGAGTAGCTCTGTTCCTGCTTCTTCCCCCATTCCTTCTGAAGCTACCTCTGTTCTGACCAGTGAGCCTAGGCAAGGGCTCCCCAACCTATCCCCTCACCTCCTGTCCTCAGCTTCTGCTGACCCCTCCACCTGTGAAGCTCAGGCCAGGGTCACCGCAACCTGTTTCTTGACTATTGCTGCACTTGACCTCAGGGGCTCAGGGTCATGTGGACCACAGCTGCCTGTTCACCCCTCACCAACACCTCTGCAGCCCTCCTCAGGGCTGGTCGGCGTCCCTGGGGCCTCCCTTCCCGCTCTGCACTCGCTCCTGTGCGGTCTGTCTGCCCATGACTTTGGGACACTCTGCCACCAGCCATGACCTCAGATCTGCCGCACCTGCAGGACCGTGAGCTCCTCACTGCAAACACTGCTCCTATCACATCCCTCCATCAGCCTCAACAGTCAGAAAACTGTGCAGCCCCTGTCTCCCTGGCAGCCCAGCCCCACCCTTCCTGGCTCTCATACCACATGGCAAATCTGGAGTCTGTCCACCATCACCCCCTCCTCCGCTCCAGCCTTTCCCAGCCTCCCTGCTGTGCCCTCACCACGCATCTGGGGAGCCTCCTCCATTTCATAGGTGAGGCTCAGAGGAGGCAGAGCCCCTGGGTCACACAACCTGACTCCAGCAGGCCTGGGGAAGGAGTCCAGGGCATTTTGGTCTGCAGTATTTTAATTACTGAGGGGAGGGAGGCAGGAGTATGGTTAACGAGGCTCTAGGGACCCGCAGAACCAGATGCTGGAGGTCCCAGGGGGTCAGGTGACTCAGCAGGAATGGGGGGGGTCTGTGGGGTTTGACGGAGTGTCAAATTCTCGCCTCCCTTTGCACCTTCCAGAGAGGCTGCAATGAATGAATGAATGAATGAATGAATGCGATCTAGAAGTCTTCATGGTGGCCTGGGGCCAGGGCTGCCAAAGACAGCGTAGGCAGCACCCTCAGCGACACACACCCACACACACACACACACACACACACACGAGCACAGAGCTACGTAGCGGCTAGGCCCCTGTGGGCTCTGGGGACACAGGTCCCCACCCAGCCTGGATTCACGCCAGACCCTCCCTCCCCACAATTTGCTGGGGAGGCCCCCAGGGCACCCAGAGTCCTAACTAGCCCCAAGGGTTCAGTGAGAGCATCACGCTGGGCAGAGGGCTACTGCCCACAGGGCACTGCCCATGACCCTGTGATGGGCACAGGCGGGTTGCATGGGTGAAGGCACCGGGGTGAGGAAGGACGGAGTACCGCGGTGGGGAGCACCCACACAAGTGGAAAAGGTGCCAGGGTCAGGAGAGCCAGCAGGCATGACTACAAAGGTCTTCAGTGCCAGGCTGAGGAGGTGCACGGGCTGACCAGGGTGGGTGGTAGAGGCCCAGCCCCAGACTCATTCACTCATCTACTCCTGCATCCATCATTCGTCTGTTTAGTACCTCTGAGAACTGAGTGACCCAGTCGCCCTGGGCTCAGGGCCCCTACTGTGGATCCAGGGGGACAGAAAACAGAGCGCCGGGGGCTCCTGGGTGGCTCAGTCATTAAGCGTCTGCCTTTGGCTCAGGGCGTGATCCGAGCCCCGCATCGGGCTCCCTGCTCTGCTGGGAGCCTGCTTCTCCCTCCCCCACTCCCCTTGCTTGTGCTCCCTCTCTCGCTGGCTGTCTCTCTGTCAAATGAATAAATTAAATCTTTAAAAAAAAAAAAAAGAAAAAGAAAACAGAGCGCCGCTTAAACATGCTATGGGCCAGGGGCCTGAGTCACCTGCTGGGGCCAGGGTGGCCAAGGAAGCTGTCCTGCAGAGGTGGAATGAGTGGGAGCAGCCAGGCAAATGGTGTGTGGGGGCATTCCCAGCAGGAGAAATGGCCTGACTAAAAGGCCCAAGGGGTGGAAATTGTTGGGTAAAAGAAGACACGGCCAGGACACAGTGTGGGGTGGGCTGGGACATCCAGCGGCTCCCTGAGGACTGGGGCACAGCAGAGAGCCACCCAGACCCCTGAAGAGCCTGAATGGGGGTGCCCACGCAGAGGACGGATTTCTGCAGCTGGGGGGGGGACGGGGATAATAGCCGCCTGGACTATGGTATGGAAGTGGGGGCCCTAGCCAGTGAGGAGGACTGGGGCAGGCGGGTCCATAACCAACCCCTGCCGGTGATGGGGACAGTAGTTTGTAGTAGAGGGTGCGAGCCTGGTCCCTGACTCTAGTCTGGGCGCCTAGGCTTCTGCAGCCTTCATTCCACGTCCTGTCACCCCCTGCCGTCCGATAGAGCCGTCCGATAGAGCCGTCCCTGTGAGCAGATCCAGCACTCTCAAGCCTGCCTGCATCGACCCGCCGGGGTCCCCTGGGGCTCCATCCACCCGGTCCCCCCACCCCTGCCCTGCTGGAGTTCCCCGGGCCCCAGGCCAGATCCCCCGAGGCCTTGGTCGTTCCCACAGCCGTCCCGGGGGCCCTCTCCACGGAGCGTCGCCGGGGCCCCAGCGGTCGCTAGGCTGCGGGCTGGGGCTCCCGACCAGGCCCGGCTCCGGTGGCGGTGGCGGCGGCGGGCGGCGGCGGCGCGGATGGCGGCGGAACCCGGGCGCCCGTGGGTCCAGGCGCGCAATGCGTACGGCGCGAGCGAGGCGCTGCGACGGACCGTTGGCCGCCGGCGGGACCACGGGCCGCAGCCCAACGGGCCGGGCCCTGAAGAAGCCCGCGCCCCGGGCCGCCTGGCTCGCCTGCGAGGCCAGCTCCGGGCCGAGGCGGCAGCGCGGGCCGACGCGCCTCGGCTGCTGCGGCTGGTGGAGCGCGCGGGGGCCGCGGCGGGGGAGGCCCGGGCGCCGGGGGCAGTGGAGCGAGCCGACGCGCGCAGCAGCGGCTCCGTGTGCTCAGTGTGCGGGGAGCCGCGCGGCGGGGCCACCTACCCGGCGGGCGTCCTGGAGGTGAGCGAGCGGCGGCTGCAGGAGGGCCTGGCGGCTGTGCGAGCCGAGCTGGGCGCGGGGCTGGAGGCGCTGCGCGCGGAGCTGCGTGCCGAGCTGGACGCCCTGCGCGAGCTGCTGCTGCCGCCGCCGCCGCCGCCGCCGCCGCCGCCCGCCCGCCGGGAGCCCCGCGCCGCCCCCCGCGCCGCGCCCCGCGGCCCGGCCCTGCTGCGGGCGCTCGGCACCGTGAACGCCCTGGCAGCGGTGGCGAGGCCCGCCGACGACGCCCCGGACGGCCCTGCGGACGGCGGCGCGAACCGGGCCCCCGCCAGGAAGAACTTCAAGAAGACGCCGGTGCCGCCCGGGGCCCCGCAGGGCGGCGGGGATTGAGGGCAGCCCCGCCGAGGGCTGCCGGGACCGGGTGCTGGAAGGGCCCTCGGGCGATATATTTGTATGGACAGATCCACCACCCTCGTGGATGGAGAAGGGGCCTCAGACGCCGCCTGCTAGCGCTGCGGCTTTGGGGTGCGGGCGTCGGGACGCGCAGAGGCTCGGGACTGCCGGGGACCACGTCTGAGGAGTGCGGATGGCTCCGCGCAGCCGGTGATCGCGGCCGAGCCTGAGTCTGGGCAGGAGGAGGGGTGGAGCCTCCCCTTGTGGCCTTAGAGCTGCAGAAGGGTGTGGGTCGGGGGTGTAGCAGCCTCGGGAGAGCCTGGGGGAGAGCCCAAGGGTCTGCCTCAGGGGAGGATGTTGGTTTTTTCCGGTTCCGTGGTTTTTGGTTTTGTTGTTTGTTTTTCTTAGGGGTCTTGGGCCGGAAGCAGAGCTGCCAAGCACTGAGATAGTGTGTGACCCACACATTACTCAACAGACGTTAGGGACACGCGGGTGGCTGGGACGTTGTCACCTGGACACAGCCTCAGCAGGGCAATGACGCCCGGATGTACGACCGCAGTCCACAGGGCATGAACTGGACAGCAGCTTGACCCTGGCCAGCTTCACTCTACTGACAGACCCAGCCTCTCACTGGACAACATTGCCTGGCACAGTGGCATCTAGTCTTAGCTTCGCTGCGGACAGTGACGCCAAGGACACGTCACCCTTCACTTAGCCTCACCACAGGCTCTCCAGCAAGTGTCACCCTACACAGAGGCTCCACAGCCTAACTTTCCGGTGTCACCTGGGCGCAATTTCACTAGCTGTCCTTGTCACCAGGACGCACTCACCTAGCACAGCCTGCAGCAGAGCCTGGAACCAGTCCGTTGAAGTCACCCTTTAGCCCGTACTGTGGCCTGGGGTCAGTCAGCCAGCTTGTTTTTTTCAAATAAAATATGTAGTCTTAGATTTTAGCAAGTGGTGTTTCTACGACCTGCGAGTTTTTCTCCTTGGAAATGGGGGCACCTTCTCCCTCTCAGAGGAATCTGAGGAGGTCTGGGTGTTCTGGGTGGGGGTCTGGGACTGGTTGCGATGGGATGGGGGGAGGGTGGCTCGGGGTCTCCCTGTTGGGCGGCACACCGAGGCCTCAGCGGGGCTAGGGCAGGAATGCGGCCTCCGTGGGAGAGGCGGTGCGCTCCCACCCCACCCCACCCCGCAAGGGACGCGAGGGCAAGGTCACTCTGAGCATCGTTTATTGCGGGAAGGGGTCGAATCTGGCTCCTAGGGGCTCTGGCAGAGCCACAAACAGCCCCAGGCCTAGCAGAGCCCCGCGCACACGGGCTAGGGGCGGCGCGGGGCCCGAAGCCGCGCGGATGGAGGCGCCGGGAGAGGCCGAGACCCTGCGCCCCCCGAGAGGCTGCTGCGGGCGGAAGTTGTCCGTGAGCGGCGCGGGGCTCGAGCCGGGGAGCCCGGCCTGGAGCACAGTCTGGAACTGGGCCACCTGAGGGTTCGGGGCAGAGACAGGTCAAGACGTGGGCGGCCCGGGGCGGCGGCGGGGAGGGAAGGAGGAGGGCAGCCCCGTCCAGGGAAGGGGTGGCGGCCCCACCTGCGCGCGCCCGATGGGTACCGCGTCCTCGAAGACCGTCCAGACGACCGCGGGCTGGCAGCCGGGCGTGGTCAGCGACCCTGAGTAGCGGTAGTAGCGCGAGAGGCGGGAGGCACCGGGCAGCAGGGAGGCCAGCGGGAAGGTGGCCGCCAGATTCACTGAGACCCCTGGGCGGGGGAGGGGAGGCGGGATTGGAACCGACCTCCTTGTGCCCGGCCGCCCCGGCCCCCAGCAACCCCCAGCCCCGGCCGCGACCCCGTGGCTCCTCACCGCGCTCAGACACGTTCTTCAGGCCCGACACAAGGGCGGAGAAGTTGGCATTGTCAGTGTCCTGCTCCTGGGGAGGGGTCTCCAAGTGAGAGAGGCTCTGAGTGGACGGGCCTCCAAAGGGGGAACTCTGAGGGGATCTAGGGGAGACTGTAAGTGGCTCCCAGTAGCTGGGAGACCTCTGGCTGGCCCCATCCTCCCACAGAACCCTTTAAATCCTACAAACCCTATGCACTCCTCCAACAGCCCCACCCAGACTGGACAGGCCCACTCTGCCCCCTTTGCAGAGCACAAGAAGTCACAGAGCTCCTTTGTCCCTCCCTCACCACCAGCAGCACCGCCAGCACCGCCAGCCCGTCAGGGTGACTTCGAGCCTCCTCCAGGCTCTGGTGCCTGGTGTTCATGTGGACCACGTGCATCTGGAGAGGCACAGATCATGAGAGGTACCAGCTGCCCCTTCCACGGGGCTCTCCCACCACCCTACCCCATGCCCAAGCCCACCTCCATGGGGCGGCGCTGCCCATCTAGGCTGTGCTCTGAGCCTGCTCGCCCAGGGCCCCCCCAGTGGAAGTGCAGCTGCAGTGCACGGTAGGCAGGCAGGGGCAGCCCCGCGCCCCGAATCTCCAGGCGGCTCTGCGGGCCAATGTCCAGGCGGAGCAGCACTGAAGGTAGAGGAGCGTGTGACTCTCTCTTTCCTCCCACCTGCCCACCCGTGGGCTATTAGAGCCCAGGGTGCCAGCACAGGTCCCCTTCGGGCCAGTCTGCTCCCTAGCTAGGCTTCCATGGAATCAGGACCTCATTTGGTATCCAGGCCCCTCTGTGGGTCAGCAGACTGCAGGGGAAATAATCCACCCTGCAAGGACGGGGGAGAGGGTGGCCCTCCTGTGGCTGGAGTTTGGACCCATCACAGCTATGTGTGATATGGGGGGGTTGTGATGACTTCTGGGGCATCCTGGTGCTGGGGGGGGCTCTGACTTCTGGGAATGTCCTGACTCCCGGTCCTAGGGGGCAATGGCTGATTGCTATTGTTGGGGGGGTCCTGACCCCTGTATATGGGGCTTCATGACCCCCGTTGAGAGTGTCTTTACCAATGTGTGTGGCCGTTCTGATGCTGACTGTGGAGATTTTGATCCCTGTGTGTGGGGGGGGGGGTGGGAGGGTGGGGAGTAGTAGCTCCCACTCCCAGGGGGTTCCTGCTCCTGTCTGTGGGGGGTCCTGGTCCCAGGATACTGACCTGTATGGCCATCATTTTCCAGGGTCCATGGGCCTGGAGGTGCTGAGCTGTAGCCTTGGAAGATGAAAGGTCCCAGGGTGGGGTCCTGCTGGACCAGGTGAAGGTCAATGTTGATGGGGGACTGGGCTGGGCCCCCACAGGCAGGGGCCATCTCCTTCCAGTGGGTGGGGCCTGAGGGAACAAGGCCAGGAATCTGTGGGGGCGGTCAGGGAGGCAACTTGGGGGTACACAGAGGAAGACAGTGCTCCTTTGCACACATACACAGAGAATTACCCAGCCTGAGGAAGTTCATCCCTGCTCACCCCATCCCACACACACCTAGACAGGCCACAACTGCCTCACACACCCTGCTGACCTGAAAGGACCACAGTGTTTGCGACACTCTTACGCAGGCTGGCACCACCCGGTCTGGACCATACTCTGACACACAGTCACCTGCAGGGAGACTGCCCCACAGGGAACGGGGGTGGAATGGTCTCCTGGCATGACGGTCCCGCGCCCACACTGGGCGCCTGTACCCCCTGCTCGCGCATGGGCTGGTCACACCAACAGGCTCACAGGCCCCACCGATACGAACAGCTTGGCACACGTGGAAGGATCCAGGTCACACCAGCAACAGACCTGGACACACATGCAGGGGGACGGTCACGCGCATGCCTTCTGGTGCCCAGACAGCCCCTGCGACCCAGGACTCCAGACAGAAGCCTGCAGAGACCACAGCAGCTCAGCATGCCACAGCTTTTGGGTCACACTAGCACCAGACTGTCTAGTGGTCACAGGACAAAGACATCCCACACAGCCTCACACGACACTCTGTCCTCACCACACTTCGGGTCCTGGGAGTCGTAGCACCAGGTGCCTGTGGATAGTGGACAGGGGACTGAGATGAGGGACAGCCATCTGAGTCCTCTCTGAGCTCCATCCCAGTCAGGGTCCAGGAATGGGGGTGCAGGGCTTAGGCCAGAGGAGGCTAGCACAGACCCTGCTCTTCTGTCCCAGACCCCAATATCTCCTCCCCCAAGGAAACCTCCCAGTGGCAGGGCTTAACAGGGAGAAGGGGGAGCTATGAGGAAGTGTTGATTCCTGAGCAGAAGGGCAGGGTCCAGGTGCTCACCTTCTGGGTCCCCGCACACCACCAGTGGCACGGTGAGGAAGGCGAGTACCAAGCCCAGAGACTGCATGGTGCAGCAGCCACAGACTCCAGAGGACTGGAAGGTGCCAGAGGACAGTGGGGCAGGCGAGGCGGCTGTTAGTGGGGTGGGCTAGGGGCGTGGCTAACTGTGGGCTCACTGGCAGGCCACTGCAGAGAGGGTCCGAGGGGGCGGTGTCCAGGCAGGGCCACCAGCAGGAAAGACAGAGGTCTGAGATCAGCAGGCACCGCCTCTGATCCCAGAGCTGCGGCCGTGTGCCAGCAACAATCGCTGGCATTCACTGAAGCGAAGTGCTTTAACCGGACTCTCAGTGAATGGGCGTGACGCTAGGATGCCCATTTAAAGATGAGGAAATGGAGGCTGGGGACCGGGAGTGACATGCCAAGGCCACCGAGCAAGGACAGCAGATCAAGGAGGAGGGCACCTTGAAACCCAGTGCTCTTGACTTTTGAGGCTGGGGTGGGAGGGAGTCTTTCCTCTCTGTTGTGGGCCTGGGACCACTCCCTGCCCCATAGCCTCTCTTGTACAGGTATCCCCCCTGTACACCTGGGGCAAGACCTTCCTTTGGGGGATCACTCCACCATCTGGGAAGCTGCAGCTCTCCCACGGCCCTGACCCCAGGCTGTGGCCTGAGCCCGTTCCCTCAATTCGCTCTCCTGGAAAAGTGGGGCTGATTTCTCTGTCCCTTGGTGTAACTGGGAAGGTGACAGTTTGGAAAGAGCTCTGTATCTGGCAATGTGTGTGCCTGTGGACGTGAGCACGACTGTGCCAGTGGGGTGAAGGGAGGGTGGTGGGGTGGGGTGATACCTCTTTCCAATCTCCAGAGGGCCAGGCTCTTCCCACTTTGGGGAAGCGGTGCTGTCAGCAATGCTGATGGCACTCAGGACCCCTCATGACCCCAGCAGGTGTGTTCAAGAATGAGGGACCTGTCCTCAAGGCTCCTATCCCCATCAAGGGGCTCCCTATTTCTTTCCTAACCCTGGCCCCTCACCCACCCAGCCCCTGGGCCCCCAATGCCCAACCTGGAGCCAGTTGCCAGGAATGCTGGGTTAGGAAGGTGAGCACAAGGACCCGTCTGAGGTTGAGTCCCCTGGGCACCCCTTTGTTCTCCACCACAAACTGGAAAATTACTGAAAGGGCCATAATCGGAGAGCAGAAGCAGCAGGGGCATCGTGGAGTGCTGCGTCTGGTCTGGCTTGCACAGACCCCTTCATCCGCCCATCCCCACCACGGGGTCGCACAGCCCCGACTTGGCTGGAGTCTCCCGCCCCCACTTGGGTCACACCAAGGACTGACCACGCCTCTTCCAGAACACAAATTTATTTGGCATTTGGATGAAATGGTTCTCACAGCATCTTAAGAAAAGGATTAGTGCCAACCCAACCAAAAATAAACCCAAACTAAAAACCCTTAGTGAAAGGAAAACATAAAAAACAGGCATAGAGACAATGTACAGTTTCAACTCCTTCCTCCACCAGGGAAGTCAGGACCTGGGGGAGGGGCCCCTCCCGAGAGCTTGGCCTGTACCTCTGGGGGCCCAGTCTCTCACAGGAGCACCAGGGTCTTCGCTGGGGTTGGCCTCGGGATTCTTCATCAGACCATGGAGCACAGTCAGATCTTAGAAAGGGTGGCAACCGGGCAGGAGGCCGAGGACCCCCGGACAGACCCCAGCTCCCGCCTTGTTCCCCTCACAACCACCCTCCAGGGGAGGTCAGCTCCTGGGCGCCAACTCCTGCAGACACAGCAGGTGGGGGTCTGGAGCAGCACTGCTCATGGGCCTTGGACACCAGCGGGCTGAGCACCCTGGTGCTGGGACAAAGCCCTGGCCAGTCCGGAAGCAGGCCCACCGTTTCTGGTCACTCCCTCCTCAATGCCTCCTGTGTGCCTGACTGGCCCCAGCAGTCCTTCAGTCCCCACAGGGAGCTCCCCAGTCCCATGCACCTTGTGCCACTGCCTTGCCCTCCACACATGGTTCCGAGGCATGGGCCAGAGACATGGGAGTTGTGAAGGACTCTCAGCTGTAGAGGTCAGGCCCCTCTGTGCTCCGCTGGGGTGGTCACTCCAAAGCAGACACGCTCAGGACACTCACCTGGCACCAGTAAGACCCGTGACTGCTGCTCCAGCCCTCAGCTGCTCTGAGCCCAGCACGCTGGAGGCACAACACGCTTCCTGCTTCGTCTTCAGCAGCCAGTGTGGGGATGCCATTCTCAAAGGAGCAGCCCTTGGCAAGGGGAGCTCAGGCCTGCTTGGCATGCAGCCCGCCTGCCTGGGGCCTGCCTCCAGCACTCTGGATCCTGTGAGCCTGGACAGGCAGTTCAGAATTTACACCTCTGGCCGGCTCGGGGGATGAAAGTTGTGTAGGGCAACTAAAAAATCTCATTCCATACTGGAAGAACACAACGGGTTTCCAATGGGAGAGTGTGAGAACGTGCCACCGAGGTCTGTCACCACAAAGTACCCACTTCTAGTCAACCCTCTGGTCACTGCATGCTGGTCTGGAAAGGCTACACAAGGCACCAGGAGCAGGGCTCCATGCTCTCAGCCAAGGGGCGGAGGTGCCAACCTGGCCGTGCCTCAGTGCCACCCAAGACGTCACGGCTGGCCTGGGAAACTGGGGCCCCACGCCCGAGTTCTGGTGTACCGCCACCACCTGCAAAACCTGGACACATATGTACACACACACAGACACGCGCACACACAAAAAGAAAAGATCCAGACATTCAACGTAGAAAAGATATGGATGTGCTGAAAAATCGCACAGAACCCGCTTAATCTCCAAACCTCAGAAATGCTAAAAGCCCCGTGTCAGGAGACCACTGCCCAGGAGCAGGCAACAGGGTCCCTTGGTCCAAAGGCCCCTGGGCAGGGTACCCTGCACCCCGAGCTGCTGAGGAGCATGGGAAGGCGGCATGCGGCCACTGGGCACACCGCCCCAGTGGTGACAGTGTGCAAGTGGACTTTCAGGAGATGGACACAGCCGAGGGCATTCATTTCAGCCACCCCTCCCCACAAAGAAACAACCCTTTATGGCACAAACAAGATGGGGTGGGGGACAGGCCAGGCCCAGGGACAAATTCGATAGGAGTGGGGGCTCCAGAGGGTAGCAGACAGGAGCCGGCTTAGCCCCCAACCCCCAACGGAGGATCCGGGGCCAGAACACTCATGCGTGGCTAAGGGCCTTGGCCCAACTCCAGGGCTGCCTCTTGGGGGGAGCCATGCACAGCAATGCTGGGGAGAAAAAAGACAGGGTGGGGCCAGGGCCTCCTGGCACAGAACTGGGCTTCGCAGAGCCCAGCTGGAAAGACAGAGTGAGAGTTCGATCTCCTTCCAGGATCCCCTTCTCAGGGCCTCGGGCACCAGAGGCCCAGGCCAGCCCCTAGCCCAGGGCAGGGTCACCCCTGATGTTCACAGCTGGGTGGGCGGGGGGGGGAATCCTCAGAGCAGTCCCTGTGTAACCTCCAAGGCCGTCTAGCCTGAGGCAGACCAAGCGCGGACAATACTGACAGGGCACAAACACAGCAGGTGCGTGGCTGCGCCCCTCCCGCCGCCGGGGCTCAGTGGCTGTTTGGCAGGCTCCTCCGGATGGCATGCTGCGGCGAGCAAGCCCCCCAAAGCCAGGTGTGGTCTGGCCCCTGCCCACAGTGCCTTCTTTGTTCCCTACTTCTGAAACGTGTGGTCCGAACGAACTTCGTCATTCTTCTGCCATTTGAAAAGAAACAGACAGGGACCCACAGCTATGCATGTTTCTGGAGCCCTCCAGGAGACCCGGTGCAGGGGTCTGCTCCTTTGGGAGGCCAGTGTGGTCTGTGTGTGCACACGCACGCCATCAGTGGGTGTGCGGCCATGCGGCTGGGTCCAGGCTCACTCAGGGGCCCTGTAAGTCTCCCACGGGGATCAAGGTTTTCTTGACAGCAAAAAGGTGCTCTCCACCCGTTGGGGCCGTGGGCTGGGCCATCCTCTACACCACGGTACTGAGGGAACTGCGGCTATGGCGGCTGCCCCCCGGCAGCGCCTCTGTGGCTGGGGTGCTCCCGATCTGGCCAGGGTCAGGGGGCACAAGCAGGGC
This sequence comes from Ursus maritimus, assembly GCF_017311325.1. Lineage (NCBI taxonomy): Eukaryota > Metazoa > Chordata > Mammalia > Carnivora > Ursidae > Ursus > Ursus maritimus. Next base: position 2,558,225 of record NW_024425897.1, read on the forward strand.
ACTGCTGCTGTCAGCCGAGTCTTCCAGGTCTGCCAGAGAGGCCCCTGCGGTGGGCAGAGGGTGCTCCAGGCGCCGGGGTGATGCACCGTCACCGCTCCCATCCCCTGGGGTCGGCGGCCTGGCCTCTGCTGGCTCAAAGGCATCGTCGTCTGCAGCGAGACAGAAGGGTGTCAGCAGGATGGTGGGTCTGGCACAGGGGAAGAGGGTGGGCTGGGCAGAACCAGGGGACATTCCTCCTGTCTGAATGCTCCCACGATGGTAGGGCTGGGGGGGAGCTGTGCTTACCCCTCCCTTTGCCACCTGGCAAGGTGCGAGGTGCAGGGGTACAGCTATGAGCAAGCCATGGTGTGCGGTGTTGGGGGACATGCTTTGACAGTCAGCAGAACAAAGTCAGGGGAGAGGGAAAGTCCTCTCGGACTTGGTGGGAGTCAAAGCAGGGTTCGTGTGACATGAGGAAGTTACTGGGCCGGCAGTGGCCACGCTGTGGCTGGAATATGGGGATGAGAATGCAGGGGGCAGGGCCGGAGCAGGCAGCTCTGTGAACCTCACAGGGGTCTGCAGAAATCTCTGGTTTGAGGGAAGCTTTGTGGCAGCCCACTCCCTTCAGTGTGCCTGCTCCTTACAGAACTTCTCCCAAAGCTTGGGGCATCAGGGCCCAGCGTGCCCCTTTGCCCGGCCCTGGGGAGCACAAGCAGCAGCCCTGGCAGGAAGCGTGTTCTACCCTGACCCCCCCTGACAGCAAACTGACAATCTGAGTGTGCAGGGTCAAATCCAGGTCTCGCCTACAGACCACAGAGGCACAGTCCCAGTGAACATCGCACTGCTGGCCCCAGGACAGCATTGTACGTGGGTGTGCAGGGAACCAGCCACCTTGGAGCAGGGTACTGCCCGCCGGTGGACCGCAGGGGGGCTCGTGCGTGTTAGAGGGTGTTAACACATGGGCCAACGGCATGGGCCACCTGAGCTGCACACCAGGCACAGGGACAAGCCGGGCAGTGGGTGAGGAACCTGGCATTCCCTCTGTGCTACACAGCTCTGTGAGGAATGAGCTTCCGTGGTATCAGATGGACAACAGATTCAAGTCATCGGGCCAACAACACAGAACCAATGCTTTCTTCACAGAACTGCTTCCAGACAGGAGGCAACGTCATGATGGTGTCTCTTCAGCTCACCACACGTACACGTGTGTCTTTACGGTCAAGCAGTTGGCTCTGGGTGGGACCCTGCAGCTCTGGCCTTGCCCTGTCCCCACAACCACCAGCACCTGGCTCCCCAGTTCTCCACAGAGCCCAGCTGGGTGTGCCCCAAGGGCTGCCTGCTAACAGCTGTTCACGGGAAGAAGGCCAGTGGCAGCGTGGGCACTGCCAGCGCTCACCTGCACGGGCACCCCTGGGAAAAGCCCGCCTACCGATAGACGGCACTTCCTTCCACCTTAAAGGGAAGCCCAAAGGGAAAGCAGAAGGCCAGGAAGAAGTGGAGGTTCAGGGTCCTATGGGCTGGGGAGGAGGACCCCTGAGCCTCTTGCTGCACACGGCGGACAGTTAGCGCTGCTCCCTGTCCCCGGGGGGGAAGCACCTGCGGGGTCGTAGAACACGCTGTCAGGGTTGATGGAGGCCTCGTAGGGTGGCGGTGGGTCATCAGGCTGGTCGATGTCCGGGTACTTGTATGCGGTGTAGGGAGGCGGAGGGTCGTGGAAGTGGAACGTGCCGCCTTCCCCGTCATCAGAAAGGTGTAGTGGTGTGAGGCCGGTGCCGAACCCATCTGGGCCATAATCAAAGCCGGGGATCCTCCGGCCGAGGTTGAAGTGGTGCACTGGGCAACCGCAGGGAGAGACAAGCAACAGAGTCACGTCCCTCAAAGATGCCCAGCTCAGCTCGAGTCACCCACCCCCTCCTGAGGCTGGACCTGCCACCCCCAGGCCCAAGGGATCAGGCATCCCAACAGTCACACTCGTGTGCCCGGCTGCCCACACGAGAGCCCAGAATCTCTCACCCGGACCCCCTCCTTCAGGGCATCCCTGGCCCCCACACACGTGCAGCCCACCACTACTTCCTGCCACTTCTGCCGCCCCGCTGTCACCACAGCCCTCCAGCTGAGGCCGGCCTGGTGAGAACCGAGGGTCTGGGGAAGGACCGCGCTGACTCTCAGAGCCGTGAGGCCCCCGACTGCAGCTGGCACGGTCCCTCAGCACTCCCACCACCTTGATTCGGAGCCCTCCAGCCCTCGAGCCCTCGGGGTCTGCCACCATCCCACCGCTCCCCACACGGACTGGGCGACCGGGCGCTGGGGAGCCTGGCTTGCTCGCTGAGACAAGGAGCGATTCCAGCAGCTCTATTGAGGGCACAGGCTGCTCACTGCAGAGAACTTGAGCTGAGGAAGGCAAGTCACACCCTAAGCTGCCCAACAGCTCCAGGCGTCTGCTGCTCTGCCCCTGTGCCCCCGGCAGGTGGCCCACTCACGGTCCAGGCTGCCAGAAAAGGTAACATCACCCATCTGAACACAGAGTGGCAGCTGCGGGTCCTGCTTCAAGGCCTGGAGGGCCGGGGAGCCGGGGGAGCCCTATTTCAGGTCCCCAGGACAGTTCCCCTAGTTCCCCATGTGTGTGCTCAGCCCAGGAGCAGGTGAGTGGGTGGGACAGGGACACGCTGGGGCACCCCTTTCAACATCCTCTCCCTCCTTGCCCGTTCCTGCTTCCTGTGCCCTCCCACCCCAAACGGGACACAGCCTGGAGCCGGGCCTCCACTGTGGCCATCATAGGCAGGGCCAGGCGCACTCACAGTTGGCTCCAATCAGGGACTCGATGCGCTCCCGCCGCCTCTGGCGAAGCCGGTGGACCATGAAAAGCAGCAGCGACAAGATGAGGAAGGAGGAGATGCAGCTAACAATCAGACGCATCCCACTGGCCATGGAGTCGAACAGGCTGTTGCCATCTGTTACAAGGATGGAAGGAAACCGGCTGTTCTCAGAAAAGGACCGCCTAACCCCCCAGGTGCTTAGTGCTATGGCAAGGCCACAGCCTTTCACCACCAGGCAGGTATGTGGAAAAGCATTTGCTTCCTGATTCCCTGCACGTGACGAGCTTAGGCGAGATGGCAGAAATGAACCAGCTCAGAGTCATGAATACTGTGATAACACCAAAGGAGAGAAGTAAATCGTGGGCCAGGAAAAATATTTTACCTTCCAACCTAGGACTAAGTTCCATGCGATGAGCCCCTTCTGCCTAAGAATCTCTGTTGTGGGCCCCTGTGCCCCCAACCACACAGTACAAAATCAGGCACATGTGACCAAGCTCCTGGACCCTAGACCAGGGATGCTCACCTGGGCGACTCTAACTCCCAGGGACCATCTGGCAATGTCTGGAGACACTTTTTCACCATCAATGCCTTGAGGGTGGAGGCACTCCTGGCATCCAGCGGGTAGAGGCCAGGGATGCCGTCAACACCCTGCTGAGCACAAGGGCCCACATCACAGTGCTCAGCCCCACACGCTGACAGTGCCCATGTGGAGACACCTGCGTCGCTCTGGTGCCCCAGTGCTTGTCACGTGCCTGCTGTGGAGCTGCTGTGGGGGAGCACAGATGATGATCACGGGACGAGGGGTGAGGGAAGAGGCTTGCACCTGGCAGCTACAGCTGACAGCGTGACAGACCTCGCCAGGGGCTCTCACCTAGGTGAGCCGGGCCACTCGCACCAAGTCATAGAGTAACAGAACCAGGAAGTGGTGCCAGGAATACCTGCCTCCACCACCCAGAGGGAGGGTCACGGAGGCCTCAGTGGGGGTGTGTGTGGGGGCGGGGGAGAGTGACCTGTAGCCACTGGAAGCAGGACTCCACATGGGTGGAAGAACTGTCGGCTTCCAACTCCGTGACAGCCATGCGGGCAGGTCCCCAGCCACCAGCCCCAAGAAGACACTTCGTGGCCAACATGGATTCCATGAGAGAGACCGGGCTCCTGTGGCCCTTCTGCTGCTTCAGCTGGCCCAGCCTGCTCCATACCAACAGAGATGGTCCGAGCTCACTCCTGCCCTCCTCGCACAGGGCCAGAGAGCTTCCCTCAAAGCTGCACTTATGCTGACAACACTTGGGAAGTATGTATGTGGAAAGGATACATCCTCTCACCAATTAGCTGCTTTTTTGGTGCCTCTGATCCTCTTCCAGTCTCAAGGGAACATTCTGTCTCTGTCTGTGGGAGGAAGTCTGTCAGCTCAGGGGGCTGCTGACATGTGTTAATTGGTGGCCAGCTCAGAGATCCCAAGGGGGCCTAAAGCAGCAGTCCGTTTGCAATGACTCTTATTAATCACTTCCAAAATAAACCCAAGGACACATTCAAGGTCCCTGACCATCCCTCCATGCTGATTACCAGGAAGGAGAAAGCATCCCCTAGAAGAAAGCCACCTGCAGTCAGACACAAAGAAGACAGCACTGTCCTAGGAGCCAGAAGGCAGCTCTTGGGTCCCTGGGGACTCACACCATGGCTGGTCCCTCTATGGGGCTCTGGATAATACCAGGCGGGGGGCTGTCTTCTGTCTTCCAGGCTACTGGTGCGTAGCTAGCCCTTGGGCCCCAGAATCCGTGGCCTGCTGGGGTAGATGCTTTTGGAACTGAAGGTGTCCTGAAGCCCACCTGGCCTGACCCTTGGTCTGATGCCAGGTCCTCTCCACGTGGCTGCCCAGCCTGTGCGTGAAGAACTCCATTTCACGGAGCTTGATTACGTGGTTAACGGTTTCAAATCTCCGAGAGACAGCAGGTGAAGCAGCAGCTCNGCAGGAACTGGAGGGCGATGCCCTGGACTCTAACATGGGCTCTGTTCCTGGCAGCTACACAGCTGGGTACCTCATCTCACCTCTTGGAGCCTCATGACTCCAGGCCGCCCCAGGGCACCAGTGCAGGATGGGAGGGGAAGAGCACTGTGAGAGGGGCAGTCGCTCTGCACCTGGGTCACCGCTCAGTGTTGGCAGTTGTACTATTTTAGTCTTCCATTAGCTGTGGTACCCCGAGTGGATTCAATCTGTTCCCCTAGTGACTAGCGCCGAGCATCTTTTCAGCTGCCATCACGTACCTTCTTTGGTAAAGTGTCATATTAATCTTTTCCCCACTTCTTAACAGAGTGGTTTGCTTTCTTGAGTTTTTAGAGTCTTTATATACTCTGAATACAAGACTTCTGTCTGATTTGTTTTGCAAATATTTTTTTCCCTGATGGTGACTCATCTTTTCATTTCCTTAAACAACTTTCAAAAGGCAGAAGTTTTCAATTTTGATCAAGTACAATTTATCAATTTTTCTTTTGTGGATCATGCTTTTGATGTCAGCTATAAATGTTGCCTATCCCAAGGCCACAAAGATTTTTCTATGTTTTCTATTTTCTTTTAACAGACTTTATTTTTTTAGAGCATATATTTTCTTCTAGAAGTTTTACAATTTAAGGTTTTACAGTTGGGTCTATGACCATTTTGAGTTAATTCTTATACATAGTAAGATGTGTAATTAAAGGCATATGTGTGTGTATATATATTTTGCATATGGATGTCCAATTGTTCCAGCACCATTTGTTAAAAGATATCCTTTCTCGATTCAATTGCCTTTGTACTATTGTCAAATATTAGTTGACCATATAAGTGTGGGACTATTTCTAGACTATTCTGTTCCACTGATCTATGTGTCTCTTCTTTTGATAATACCACTGTTTTGATTACTATGACTGTACAGTAAGTTTTAAATCAGGTACCATGAATTCTCCAACTTTGTTCTTTTCAAAAACTGTTTTAGCTATTTTAATTCCTTTGCCTTTCTACATAAGTTTTATTTATTTTATTTTTTTATTTTTTTAATTTTAAAGTAATCTCTACACCTAATATGGGACTCAAACTTGCAACCCTAAGATCAAGAGTCATGTGCTCCACTGACTGAGTCAGCCAGGCACTCCTCTACATAAATTTTAGATCAGTTTGTCAATGTCTGTAAAAAGTCTGCTGGAATTTGGGTTAGGACAGCATTGTATCCATAGGTAATTCGGGGGGAATTAACTGCCTAATGATATTGAGTCTTGTGATCCATGAACATGGTATACCTCTCCTTTTATTTACACCTTTAATTTCTTTCATCAGTATTTTATGCTTTGTAGCATACAAACTATGCACATATTTGTAAGACTTATACCTAAGTATTTCATGTTTTTTTGGTGCTACTATAAATGGTACTTTTCTTAGATATTTCAATTTCCAACTGTTCACAGGTAGTATATATAAAAACAGTGGAGCTTTATATTTGCCCTTGTATGTGGAGACCTTGCTAAACACACTTACTAGTTGTAGTAACTTTCTTATAGATCCTCTGGGATTTTCTATGCAGACAATCATATCATCTACTAAAAAAAAGGTGATTTCATTTTCCCCTTCTGGTCTGGATACCTTTCCATTTTCTGGCACTGTCCTCGACCTCCTAGTACAACCCTGAACAGAGTGGTGAGAGCAGATATCCTTGTCTTCTTGAAGGGGATACTCTCCCAACGTCCCCAGTTTGGGTGGCAGTGTGTCTGTCCTTGTTGGAATATAGGCACTTCCCAGGAGAAAATGCTCAGCTTGGGAAGCAGTTAGGAGCCTGAAAAGTAAGGCTGAACAATAGGCAGGCAGATGCCCTGGAAAAGCTGCTCTGGCTGCACAGGAGAATGGCCTGCAGCAGCCGTGGTCTCATCCAGATGCCCTGAGAGCCCTGCTCTGCTGAGAAGTCCTCAGGACTGGGCAGGCCCTACAGGCCTTATATAGGTCTGGTCATTCTGATAAAGCCTGGAGGGAGAGGTAAGGCAATACTGGTAGACACTAAGATATGGAATGAGAAATCCAGGTGATGTGGCTTGTGAAAGCCAGAGTCTGACTCCTGTGGAAGGTAAGTGAGCTGGAGGTTCAGAGTGATGTGGCCAGGAAACAGGAGACCTGGTAAGCACCCAATCATTGCTTGTCAGAATCCCACAGGAATGCATCTTATATAAGCAGATACAATCTACTCTGTGAGTTGGGGAGGCCCAAGTGTACCCTCACTGAGCTCCATTCTCCCTGGTAGGCTCCTCTGTACTCTTCACAGCTGACTGCACATCTGGGACATGTGCCAATGTGTCTGATTCGGCCAAACCTCAGACACCCTCTGACACTGCTTTGCCCTCTCCCCCAGAAGGCCTTCCTGGCATGCAGGGACACTGCCAACTCTCTACTTAACGAGAGCTCTAGTTATTGTGGCCCTCATACACCAGTTCCAGCTCCTGTCCCACCAGCACTAGGCAAACCAGCTTCTCCTCCACAGGGGCCCTGGAGGATGGAGATGGCCACCACGCCCTGCCCAAGCTTCTCTTCTACAGGATCCATGAGCTTAGGGACTTCCACAAGTCCCTGTCCACGTCTCTCTCACACTGCCAAGATAAAAAAACAAATTCATACTTTTGATTTACATTTCTCTTGAGATTATGAATTCACAGAGATGCCAACTGCACTGATGTGAAGAATAATCCAGCATGCTGTATGGAGTGTGATGCCCACTAATGGTCGTACAGAGCAGGCTGCTACCTGCTGCTCTCTTTTTTTTTTTTCCGGAAAGGAAAGAAAGAGGGCTTTCTAGAGACCACATGCCTGCATAGTGTCTAACCACAAACACCACTTAGTAGGAAGTTTCTTTCTCAAAACTGAGGGTAATATTTAATCTTTTTCTAAAAGACTTTAAGAGCAAAAATCGATGACTGTAAGCAATAAAAACTGTCATTACCCTCCACATCACCATACTCAGAAAAGAGCTCGAATGGGGACGTAAGTCTTGACGGGAGAAAGGTGAGGTTTGAAGCCATCGGTTACAGCTGATTCATGAGCAGACACCCACTCTCAAGTTCAAGTTCACTGGTGTACAATAACTGTTACCTACCTGAGAGCTGACACAAGCCAACCTGTGAGGTGGCAGCTAGAGAAGCTTGGGTCATGTGACACACACATGCCCACAAGAGTAGTTGGCCATCAAAGCTGGCAGGACAGCTCTGCAAACAAATGCTGCCACCACTGCTATGACACATGTCATGCGCTCTCATGAGTCCCCGCCACTGAGAAAGCAAAGGGACATCTGGGCTCTAGCTCAGAATAGGGGGGGCTGACACATGACCCACCATCAGTCTCACCTGGGTCCAGGCACATGAACTTGCAGCATTCCTTGGGGTCCTTGCGGTACTGCTGGCAGCCCTGGGGCCTCTCGCAGAGGGCAGCCACACACATCTCGGGCTCCCCACCATGGCAGGTGCAGCTCAGGCATGGGTCGTCTCCTTTGGGGGTGAAGTAGAACCCTTCATCCACCACATTGTCCTTGATGTCAACGCATGTTTGACCTGCAACAAGCACATACATGCATATATATATATGCATTATTGGCAGAAGGAGCCCTGACTCTCCCAACCCAGGTCTAGGCAGCAGACATGACAACAGAGGAGTCGGCAAGATCAACCTGAGAGCCCTCCCAGTGCTGAAGTGTGTGTCTGGCCCACAGCTACAGGGAGTGGCTATCTGAGAGAGGTCACTACAGCTCACTGTTAGGACAAAGCACACCTGGTTAGGGCACACCTGGCCATAAGCCCAGAGAGCTGGGAGAGAGAAGAGTGCTAGATTCCAGGGGAAAGCCCGTGGACAAGTGTTTGCTTTCAAGTGTTTGCCTAAGCAGTTTACTTAAGAGATTTCTTCAATTTTAAGATGCAGCTGCCATGCATATTAACCATTTTACAACACATTTGAGAATGTGTCTCCAATGATTTTCCCAAGAAGCTGCTGGTTCTGCTTGCAAAGATGGTCCACTAGTCCTGAGACACACACAATAAACTCTGTGCAGAGCTGACCTGGGGCTAAAGGAAGAGAAATGGCCTTGACCAGAGACTAGAGGGAGCTGAAAACTCAGAGCCCTAACCCAGCCCCAGACACAACAGATGCCTGGAAGAAGGGACAAGGCATGAGGCAGGGGCAGCTCTCCAAAAGACACATGCTCAGTGAAAGGCAAAGCGACACAAGAAGAAGTTTGTTTCAGTCTCCAAATGGAGTACAGATATCTAAAAAAACTCATCGGAAATCCCACAGCCATGGGTCTGCGCCTCACTTAAGACTGGAATCAAATCTACATAGCTCTTATTGTCAGGAATCTGCAGGGCAAGAAACTCACATAGAACTGTTCTCTGCTAGAACAGAGAGAAAAAGAATGAAGAAAAATGAGCAGCGCTCAGAGAAACGTGGGACACCATCGAGTGTACCATCATACACGAAATGGAAGTACCAGAAGGAGAAGAGAGTAGAAGGAGCAGAAAAAAGTATCTGAAGAAATAACGGCTGAAAACTTCCCAAATTCATTGAAAAACAAAACCTGTATGTGTAGGAAGCACAACAAACTCCAAGTTGGATAAAAGCAAAGAGCCTAAACACGTCAGAACACACAACATAGTACAAGGGCTGAAGTCAAAGAAAAAAGTGAAAACCTTAAACACAGCAAGCCAGAAAGGACTTGTTACTTATAAGAGAACCCCCGTAAGACTAACAGCTGAATTCTCAGCAGAAAAAACCGAGGCAAAAAGGCAGTGGGATAACATACTCAAGGTGCTCAAAGAAAAAAACCGTCAACCAAGAATCCTATATCCAGCAGACCTAGCTTTTTTTTTTTTTTTTTTTTAAAGATTTTATTTATTTATTTGACAGAGAGAGAGACAGCCAGCGAGAGAGGGAACACAAGCAGGGGGAGTGGGAGAGGAAGAAGCAGGCTCCCAGCGGAGGAGCCTGATGTGGGGCTCGATCCCATAACGCCGGGATCACGCCCCGAGCCGAAGGCAGGCGCTTAACCGCTGTGCCACCCAGGCGCCCCCCAGACCTAGCTTTCAAAACCTGACGGCAAAATAAAGACTTGCTCCAGACAGACAAGGCCTGAGGGAATTTGTTGCTTTCACACCTGCCTTATAAGAAATATCAAAGGAAGTCTTTTTTCCCAAAGGAAGTTCGTTTCTTTTTCTTTTTCTTTTTTTTTTTTTTAAGAGGGAGAGAGAGTGAGCATGAGGGGACGGAGGGGCAGAGAGAGAGGGAAAGGGAGACTCCTAAGCAGGCTCCACACTCCGTGCACAGCCTGACACAGGACCTGATGCAGGGCTCTGTCTCACAACCCTGAGATCATGACCTGAGCCGAAATCAAGAGTTGACTGCTTAACTGACTGAGCCACCCAGGTGTCCCACCCCAAAGGAAGTTCTTAAGGCTAAAAGAAAGTGACCCCCAGAGAGGAATTTGGATCCATACAAAACCCAAAAAGTACTAGAAAAGATAATTATGTAATTATGAAAGACAATATAAATGAGTACTTTTTTCTCTTAATTGATTGAAAAGGCAACTGTATAAGATACTGTTTATAACGTAGTATTGGGTCTCTAACATACAGAAATGTAACGTCTGTGTTTGCCAATAACAGCCCAAAGGAGGTGTGTGGAAGCAAAGCTGTTTTAGGCTAAGGAAATGACTGGAGGTGGTAATTAACAACGTTTTGTTCGTTTGTAACAATAACAGACCTAATGTGTATAATAATAATACCACAGAAAGAAGGAATGGGAATAGGGTTATAAGGGGTAACATTCCACATATCACTGAAATGAACCTAGCATCAGTCTGAAGCTAATCTTAATAAAATGTATACGGCAAAATGTATACGTATATGTACATGGAATTAGTGGTAATAGTTACACTTACCTGTGAATATACTAAAAAGTGCTGAATGGTACACTTTAAATGGGTGAATTGTAAAGTATGTGAATTATATCTTAATAAAGCTATTTAAAAAAAAAAAGAGGGACGTCTGGGTGGCTCAGTCGTTAAGTGTCTGCCTTCGGCTCAGGTCATGCTCCCAACGTTCTGGGATCAAGCCCCACATTGGGCTCCCTGCTCGGCAGGAAGCCTGGTTCTCCCTCTCCCACTCCCCCTGCTTGTGTTCCCTCTCTCGCCGCCTCTCTCTCTGTCAAATAAATAAATAAAATCTTTAAAAAAAAAAAAAGAGATGATGGCTGAGATCTTCCCATTATTAATAAAACACAAATTCCTAGGGGTCCTAAAAGGACCAATAAAAATAAATCAATAACTAGGCACAATGTGATGAAACCTCAGTGTATCAACAAAGAGAAACTCTCAAAAGCAACAAGAGATGAAGATTACTACTGTTCTGTGTTTTCTCAGGCAATGGTCAGTCGGTGTGGCCACAACGGGGGCACAGGGGAGGCACAAGAAAACAAGGTGTATTATACGCATAGATTTTGGACCGACCAAGTCATTGCACGTCAGCAGGGATCACACATGAAGAACACCAAGTGTGCCACTCAGCCAAGTGGGTAGGCAGCAGAGAAGGAGCAAGGACCCACAGCAAGTGCTTTATTGGGGGGGTCAGGGTGGAGTACACAAGCAAAGGCATGGGGGATTTCACTGGAGCACTTGACTATCACTAGGTCACAGTCAGGGGAGGGCAAGAAGGAGAACTTATGGCAGAGGCCAACCTTCTCACACTGGGGTACCTGGCCACCTGAGTGGGATGCTTAAAGCCTGTTTGTGGAGCAGGAAGATAAGAAGTTTTAAAATGTATAATATACCTAACAAACCAAGAAAAGGCATATGATAGTTCAGGGCAAGGAACAGGCAGAAACAATAAAACATCTTCAAAGTCTTGAGAAAAAGTAACTGTTAACCAGCGAATCTATACCCAGCTAAATGAACATTCAGGATTGGGGTCAAAAAATACAGACTTTTCATTCAGAGAGTAAAAGAGTGTAGCACTGGCAACACAACCTCACTTCAAAGAGCTCCTTAAGAATGTATTTGAGAAATAAAAAGCTGGACCCAGAAAGAAGTGGGACGCAAGAAGAGATAATAAAGAAACTGATGAACATAAATGCGGACTTCGTAAAACGACAAGTGATTCATTTAAGAAGCATAAGAACAAAGTAGAACTAAAATAATGGACACCAAGTACACGTAAGTCCGAAGCTGGGGAACAACTGGAGCTAAGGGCAATATAGAGCTTTTGGGTTTTTTGGGTTTTTTTTTTTTAACTTTTTATTTTTAGGGGCACAGGGAAGTGTGTCTTCTCCGGTGTCAAGAAGTGGCCCTTCCACGGCACTGGAGGAGATAATGCTAAGTGAAATAAGTCAAGCAGAGAAAGACAACTATCATATGATTTCTCTCATCTATGGAACATAAGAAATAGGATGATCGGTAGGGGAAGAAAGGGATAAAGAAAGGGGGGTAATCAGAAGGGGGAATGAAGCATGAGAGACTATGGACTATGAGAAACAAACTGAGGGCCTCAGAGGGGAGGGGGTGGGGGAATGGGATAGACCGGTGATGGGTAGTAAGGAGGGCACGTATTGCATGGTGCACTGGGTGTTATATGCAACTAATGAATCATCGAGCCTTACATCAGAAACCGGGGATGTGCTGTATGGGGACTAACATAATATAATAAAAAATCATTATTAAAAAAAAAAAAAAAAAAAGAAGAAGTGGCCCTTCCAAGAACTGAGCTTTGGAGCTGAAATGGCTGCCACTGGGGAAAAAACAAAACCAAAAACAAAACCCTCTGCTTTCCAGTTCCAGCTGATGGTAACTTTTTGACTGATACCCGTAAAAGAATTCGCTCAAAAGCACACTTGTTCTCAGCAGCCTGTAAGGTCTCTTGTGAATTCATCATGAAGGGAAAGGGAGGCATACCCAAGTTGAAATTGCAGGGCATGTGCTCTGCAGGGTTGTAAGGAAGATAAGGGTTGGTTTTAACCATTCTCCCAATGCCCCTTTTTAAGCCTTCTTAAAAGGGGGTTTGCACGGTGCGTAGAAATGAGGCTCCTCTGCAGTCTAGGTCTTCCTCACTTGATCAGTAAACACAAAGTGGCACTGGCCCATTGGAAATTACAGGCTCCATTCAGGAGAAAATAAATTACTCACTGAGCAGCAAATTCTATAAATTTGTAATTCAGATCTCAGACTGACCTTGCAATATAGGGTCTTTGTATTAACCAGAAGGAAGTTAGAGACACTGTCTTTAGATTTAAAAAAATAAATCAATTATGCCCTTTAAAAATGTAAGGGTAACCAGAATTTCTGAACCAGTATAGGAAAAAAAGAACTAGAAATCTCATTTAAGTCAGGAAAAAATAAAAAAGAAGAAAAATCCTGGGTAAACAGCACAGAATAAGGTGCCAAAATCAACTTGAAGACTTAATTAATTAAGAGTACAAAAAGGCATATTAAAAGAAAGCTAGGGGCGCCTGGGTGGCACAGCGGTTAAGCATCTGCCTTCGGCTCAGGGCGTGATCCTGGCGTTATGGGATCGAGTCCTGCATCAAGCTCCTCCGCTGGAAGCCTGCTTCTTCCTCTCCCGCTCCCCCTGCTTGTGTTCCCTCTCTTGCTGGCTGTCTCTGTCAAATAAATAAATAAAATCTTAAAAAAATAAATAAAATAAAATAAATAAAAGAAAGCTAGCACAAAAATATTATGCAATAATAAAGAAAATAGTTCCTATATATCGGGAGCTTTCTATATGACAAGGACTGTTCTTTGCACTGCACATATGTTAACTAATCTCCCCCAACAACATGGTGAGGTAGGTGCTCTGCTACCCCATTTTCCTGATGTGGACAGAACCCAAGGGACAGAACCCAAGAAACTTGTCCAAGGCCAAACCTGGATTCAAAGTCTGGCTATCTGACTATTAAATCATGATAAAAAGGTTCAGTTCAGGAAGATATAATAATTATGAGTACTTAGGACCTCGATAACATGACCTCAAGACAGATAAAGCTAAAATTAGAGAACTGTCAGGGAAAAATGGATGAATCAACATCCACAGTGAGAGATTAAAACACACCTCTTTCAACAACAGATATACCATGCAGTCAAAACAGACTTGAACAATGCCATCAGTAAGCCTGAGCTAATAAATGTATAAAAAAATCCTATGGCCAAGAGTTTAAGCACATATGGAATAGTCACAAAAATCCTAATAACAACAGAACATAAATGTAAGCCACTAAATTAAATTAGAGACTATGAGTAAATACAGTATATGATCTATGATTAACCCAGGATAAGAACGACTTCCTGGAAGAGGGAAATATACTGACTACGGAAGGACAGGGAGCGTCTTCTGCAGGGCTAGAAATATTCCACGTCTTAATTTGGGAAGTCGTCACACATGCGTACAATTTCCACAAACTTGCACTTAAGATCTGTGTACTTTATTATTTGCAAGTACAGGGAAAATTAAACTTTAATGCCTCATATTAGAAAAACTAAAAATTAAAGAGACAAGGGTCTAACTCTAGGAGGTAGAAAAAGAAAAGGGTAAATAAACCTAATGAAAGTAAAAGGATGGAAACTGACAGGAGAAATTAAGGGCACAGAAAACAGATACACAACAGTGAGAATCAATTACTACCCAAAGCTGGTTACTCACAAAGATGAATCAAAGAGCCAAATCTTCAGTTAGACTAATTAAGAAAAAAGGAAGAAAGTATAAATAATATTAGGAATCAAAAGGAGGTCATAATGATGAAGCTTGACCACTCTCTCACATCATACACAAAGATAAAGTCTAAATGGATGAAAGACCTCGATGTGAGACAGGAATCCATCAAAATCCTAGAGGAGAGCATACGCAGCAACCTCTACGACATCGGCCACAGCAACCTTTTTCATGACACATCTCCAAAGGCAAGAGAAACAAAAGATAAAATGAACTTGTGGGACTTCATCAAGATAAAAAGCTTCTGCACAGCCAAGGAAACAGTCAAAAAAACTAAAAGGCAGCCCACAGAATGGGAGAATATATTTGCAAATGATACTAAAGATAAAAGACTGGTATCCAGGGGCGCCTGGGTGGCTCAGTCGTTAAGCGTCTGCCTTCGGCTCAGGGCGTGATCCCGGCGTTCTGGGATCGAGCCCCGCATCAGTCTCCACCGCTGGGAGCCTGCTTCTTCCTCTTCCACTCCCCCACTTGTGTTCCCTCTCTCGCTGGCTGTCTCTCTCTCTCTGTGTCAAATAAATAAAATCTTAAAAAAAAAAAAAAAAAGACTGGCATCCAAGATCTACAAAGAACTTCTCAAACTCAATACATGAGAAACAAATAAACAAATCATAAAATGGGCAGAAGATATGAACAGACACTTTTCCAATGAAGACATACAAATGGCTAACAGACACATGAAAAAATGTTCAAAATCATTAGCCATCAGGGAAATTCAAATCAAAACCACACTGAGATACCACCTTATGCCAGTTAGAATGGCAAAAATTGACAAGGCAGGAAACAACAATTGTTGGAGAGGAAAGGAGAAAGGGGATCCCTCCTACATTGTTGGTGGGAATGCAAGTTGTTACAGCCACTCTGGAAAACAGTGTGGAGGTCCCTTAAAAAGTTAAAAATTGAGCTACCCTATGATCCAGCCATTGCACTACTGGGTATTTACCCCAAAGATACAGACGTAGTGAAGAGAAGGGCCATATGCACCCCAATGTTCACAGCAGCACTGTCCACAATAGCTAAATCGTACAAGGAGCCGAGATGCCCTTCAACAGATGATTGGATTGAGAAGATGTGGTCCATATATACAATGGAATATTACTCAGCTATCAAAAAGAACGAATTCTCAACATTTGCTGCAACATGGACGGCACTGGAGGACATAATGCTAAGTGAAGTCAGTCAAGCAGAGAAAGACAATTATCATATGATTTCTCTCATCTATGGAACATAAGAACTAGGAAGACCGGTAGGAGAAGAAAGGGATAAAGAAAGGGGGGTAATCAGAAGGGGGAATGAAATATGAGAGACTACAGACTATGAGGAACAAACGGAGGGCTTCAGAGGGGAGGGGGGTGGGGGAATGGGATAGACCGGTGATGGGTAGTAAGGAGGGCACGTATTGCATGGTGCACTCGGTGTTATACGCAAGTAATGAATCATCGAACTTTACATCAAAAACCAGGGATGTACTGTATGGTGACTAACATAATAAAAAATATTATTATAAAAAGAAAAGAATAACCAAAACAACAACAACAACAACAACAACAACAACAAAAGGAGGTCATAATGATATACACGAATGCTTCAAAAATCATAAGAGAATGCTAAGGGAATTGTATGAGAATCAAGTAGAAAATTTAGACACATAGGCAATGCCCTAGATAAATATGACTTATCAAATTGACTGGAAAAGAACCAGAAAACTTGAATATATGTATAATCATGAAAACAACTAAATTAGCATCAAAAATCTATATACAAGATACACACACACACACACACACACACACACACACACACACACGTCTTAGCTCTGTCCACTGAAAGGGCGCAAAAGTCATGAGCATAACTAGTGCCCAGGTCCTCCAAGGCTCTTTGGGAAAAGGCTGAGTCCAGAGAGTACAAGAGGAACTAGAAAAAGAAAGCAAACAGAAGGAAATAATAAAGAGCAATAATACGTGAAATTGAAAATAGAGAAAAATCAATGATACAAAAAAGTTGGTTCTCAAGAAAACCAACAAAATTGATAAACTTCTAGCAAGACTGACAAAATCAAAATTGGAGAAACACAAATCAGGAATGAAATAGGGGACATCACTATAAATCCTGCAGTCATAAGAAGGTTAATAAGAGAACACCATGAACAACTCTATGCCCATAAATTTGAGTACTTACAAGAAATGGATCAATTCTTTGAAAACCAGAAACTATCAAAAAGTTACTCAACGTGAAATAGACAATCTGAACAGTCCTATAACCATCAAATAAGTTGAATTCATAATTAAAAAACTCCCCCCAAAAGAAATCTCAGGCCCAAGTGGTTTCACTAGAGAATTCTACCACCACAGATAATGGCTCCAAGTGGGTGTGGTTACAGAGGAACAATAGGGAGGATCTTTATGGTGCTGGAACTACTCGTATCTTGACTGTGTTACAGGAACCTACACAAGTAATAAAATTCTATAAATCTCTCTCTCTCACACATACACACACACACGCACAAACGAATACAAGTAAAACTGGAGATAACTGAGTAAGATCAGTGGATTGTGTCCAAGTCAATATCCTGGCTGTGATATTATACCATAGTTTTGCAAAAAGCTCCCATTTGGGAAAATCAGGCAAAATGTATAAGGGGTCTCTCTGTCTCACTTCCTTTAAATGCATCGGCACCTACAGGATCTCAATAAAAATGTCAATTTCAAACAAACAAACAAACAAACAAACAAACCAGCATAAATGGGTCAAATTAAGCATAAAAATAAATGGTACTCATGAATTATAACCCATCTTATATAATAAAAATCCGAGAGTGCATTTTTTTTTTAAGATTTTATTTATTTATTCGACAGAGATAGAGACAGCCAGCGAGAGAGGGAACACAAGCAGGGGGAGTGGGAGAGGAAGAAGCAGGCTCCCAGCGGAGGAGCCTGATGTGGGGCTCGATCCCATAACGCCGGGATCACGCCCTGAGCCGAAGGCAGACGCTTAACCGCTGTGCCACCCAGGCGCCCCCCGAGAGTGCATTCTAATACAAATAAAGACATTAATAAATGGGGGAGAAGGGAATGCTTTTCCTTACAAAAGAATGCCAACTAGTAAACATGAATAGAGTCAGAAAATTGCCAATACATGCCAACATCAGCAGGTACAAGTTTCCTAAGGGACAGGAATTTTACATGGCCTCAAAGGATCTCCTCACGTATTACTTATTCATTTCAAAACGGAAAAAACTAGAACTTTACAGTATACAAATCTGGCAGGTACAACCTTAATCCAGGGATCAAAGCTAATGTCATCAATGTCAGGGCAAAACGACACCACGTGCCTCATGATAATGGTATATCTAAGAGACGAAATATACAGACAATGGCTAGGCCATATATGACAACAGAGCTCTGACCCACCACCTCTGCAGGGACCAGCCCAGAATATTTGGGATTTGGTTGATGACTATGAGCTTCCCTGTTTTTTCCACACTTCCAAGGCAGGACCCATTAGAGAAAGCCAAATATGCTCTTCAAACCAATTACCTCAACTGCCCGGCTTGTAGTTAGCCTACCCCCAGCTTCCCATGCCAACTGCCTCCAATTAGAGCATACTGGGAGCCTTTAGGGCACTGGTGAAAACCCCGTGATGGGTCCACAGCTTGAGCTGGAGGCAGGACAGATGCAGGTGGAGGCCACACACACATTAAGACAGCTGCAAGAGACAGACTCTCTGAAGAGTGGCCCAAAGGGAAGCTCTAAAACAGAGGCCAGAGCAGACATTAAGAAGAGCCCTTTGGAAAACCAGCTCCACTCTAGACACAAGGCAGCTACTGAATACGAAGGCTGGGGTGCATGGAGGATATCCACAGCCCAGCCCCAAACCTGCCCACACTGACCCCCACACCACCACTGCAGTAAAGACCCTCCCTATACACAAGTCCTATCAGAAGGCAAGGCAAACCTCTTTCCATGGACCCAAACCACCAACTGAACTCAATCTCTACTGTCCTACACAAGTTGTCTGATCTTTGACAAAATATTACAAGGCATACAAAAAGCCAGAACACACACACACACACACACACACACACACACACACTCCAGAGGCAACTAAATCAACAAAACTACACTCAAATAAAGGACCCGTCCCGCAGAAAATTTAAAATAACTATGATGAATGTTGAAAGCTCTAATGGAAAAGGCAGATAATACAAGAGATGAAAACTCAAGAAAGAATCAAACAGTGAAGCCTGGGTGGTTCAGTTGGTTAAGAGGCTGCCTTTGGCTAGAGTCATGATCTCAGTATCCTGGGATCAAGCCCTGTGTTGGGCTCCCTGCTCAGTGGGGAGTCTGCTTCTCCCTCTCCCTCTGCTTCTCCCCCTGCTTGTGCTCTCTCTCTCTCAAATAAATAAACAAAATCTTTTTTTTTTAAAGAAAGAATCTAAGAGAAACGCTAAAAATGAAAAGCACACAAAATGTCAAAAACAGGAGAAAAATGCCATCAATGGGCTCATAAGCAGACTCGACAAAGCTAAGGAAAGACTTAGTAAAACATGTCAATAGAAATTACTCAAACTGAAAGACAGAAAAGAAATTAAAGAAACACTACAACTAAATGCAATGCATGATTCTGGACTGGATCCTGGACCAGGAAAAAAATAGCCATAAGGCGTATTATTGAAACAATTGACAAAACTGTCATAACGAACTGCAGATTACTGTTTAGCACTACACCCATGTTAAACATCTGGTTTTGGGGGCGCCTGGGTGGCTTAGTTGTTAAGCGTCTACCTTCGGCTCAGGGCGTGATCCCAGCGTTCTGGGATCGAGCCCCGCATCAGGCTCCTCCGCTGGGAGCCTGCTTCTTCCTCTCCCACTCCCCCTGCTTGTGTTCCCTCTCTCGCTGGCTGTCTCTCTGTCAAATAAATAAATAAAATCTTAAAAAAAAAAAAAAGTCCTGGTTTTGGTAACTGTGCTGAGGTTATGTGTGTGTCCTGGTTCTTAGGAAACACACCAAATATTTAGGCCTCAAGGGTACAATATCTTCAATTTACTCCAAATGGTTTAGAAGAAATATGCAGAGAAAAAATGATAAGCAAATGTGCAAAATACAAATAACTGGTGAATCTGTGTGGGGGTGTATGAGAGGGAGTTCCTTATACCATCCCCACAACCTTTCCCTGAGTTCGAAATGACAGTGGACCCTTGAATAATGCAGGGGTTAACTTTGTCTGCATTGTTGAAAATCCACGTACAACCGTTGATTCCCCAAAAATGTAACTACTAATAGTCTACTGTTGACCCAAAGTCTTACTGATGACATGAACAGTCAATTAACACATATTTTGTATGTGATATGTATTATATACTGTATTCTTACAATAAGCTAGAGAAAAGAAAGTATCACAATCAAAAGGAAAAGAAAATACATTTACAACAGTGTACTGTATTTACTGAAAAAAATCCACATGTAAGTGGATTTAAACCCATGTTCTTCAAGTATCAACTACGTATCTAAATAACAAGTTACAAAGTCCCCTGTCCCCCAGGCCCAGATGGTCCTATAGGGTACGGTCTACCAAGCAGTCAAGGACAAGATCATCCCCAACTAGCGTAAACTGACTTAGAGACTGGTAAAAAGGAATGCTTCCCAACGAATTTCATAAATCGAATATAAATATGATACAAAAACTAGTCAAGGAGAGTACAGGAAAGGACCGTAACAGGCCAAGCTCACTTCTTAAAGGAGTTTCAAAAATCCTAAATAAAGTATCAGCCAAGCAAAGCCAGCAATATACATATATAAAAAACCCCGAGGATGGTTTAATATCAGAGATCTACTAATGTAAAAAAGTAAATGATAAATAAAATCATATAAGCAAAACAGTAATATAAATCAGTAAAGAAGAAAAGCCACATGATCCCAGTAAGTGCAGAAAAAGCATTTACATGTTTGTAACGTAGAAATTCCCAGCAAACTAGGAATGAAGCGTACTTCCTTAACCTCAAAAAGGTAATTTCTCAATCTTTTTTTTTTTTTTTTTAAGATTCATTTTATTTTAGGGGCGCCTGGGTGGCTCAGTTGGTTAGGCGTCTGCCTTCGGCTCAGGTCATGATCTCGGGGTCCTGGAATCAAGCCCCGCATCAGGCTCCCTGCTGAGCGGGTAGCCTGCTTCTCCCTCTCCCTCCCGGCTCGTGCTGTCTGTTGCTATCTCAAATAAATAAATAAAATCTTTTAAAAAAATGATTTATTGTATTTATCTGTCAGAGAGAGTGAGAGAGAGCACAAGCAGAGGGAGCAGCAGGCAGAGGGAGAAGCAGGCAGGGGTGTGAGCCAGGCAAGGAGCTCCTGTAAAGACGGTGTGGTATCAGCATGGGACTAACAAACAACCAAGGGTCAGAATAGACTCCAGAAATAGGCTCAGACATCGATGAACCCCTGATGAATGACAAATCAGCAGGGAAGGGAATGATGGTCCAAATGAATGGTGTTGAGACCATCGGCTGACACCCAGCCGGCCTCCCATGCTGCGTCTGGGTGCGATTTGTCCCTCCTCCCACCGCAAAGGGGCCCTGCCCTCAGTAAGCACAGCACACTGCGTGTCCCCAAAGCTGGAGGAGACCTCGATGTGGAATGTGGGCAAGTGAGCAGGCAGGAACAGGGAAGTCACAGATGGAGCCGGGGGAGTGGTCCAGATGCAGAGCGAGCAGTCTTGGAAAGACCCAAGGAGAGTACAGGTGGGTGACCGGGGAGTCAGAGGCTCCAAGACACCACGAGATGTGGCAAGTCTTCCGTCACTGTTCTTATTTAATGTCCGAACAACAATGAGGTGTGGAGGGCAGGAATTATCACTTCTATCCTGGGAAAGAGAAACAAGGGCTCACAGACTTGGACTGCTGCCCACGTTCCTGCCCTCCCCGCCGCGGCAGCGGTGTACCTTCAGAGAGGGGTGTGAGCCAGGCAAGGAGCTCCTGCCGCCCCACTATGATACAGGGGTCTGCCTTGGTGCACCGTGAGGTCAAAGTCTACTCAAGGTTGACACCAAGGTCCAGAAATCACAGAGCCATATTCATGTACTCATGAGAAGCACTTCCTTACAGCTCCCTAGGAGTCACGGCCAAGGTGGCTTACTTCTTTTACAGAGAAACGAAGACTTCTCATAGCAGTTCTCTGCGTGCCAGCTGTGCAGGTCGTGGTGGCGGAGGGTAGGGAAGTGGAAGCACTGGAGCTGGGCGCAGAACACGTTGTCACTTTCCGACATGGCCGAGGCGAAGATGGGGTCTGGGGGCAGGAACACCTCTGAGGAACCTGAGGGACAAATAACATGTCAACAGACCAAACACATGCAGTCCTTGCAGGGACCAAGGCCTCCCCCAAACTGGACCATCAGTCAAAGGGCTTGTGGGCTGCCACATGGTAGGTGCACTACAGTTAAGGCATTCATTCACAGCCTCCCCTAGTTCCCACGAGCACAGCTCTGGGCAATGTGAAGAATAAAGTAACGGGCCAGAACACAGTGGATTAAAATGTCTGAGTTCAGGGGCGCCAGTCGTTAAGCGGCTGTCTTCGGCTCAGGGCGTGATCCTGGCGTTCCGGGATCGAGCCCCACATCAGGCTCCTCCGCTGGGAGCCTGCTTCTTCCTCTCCCACTCCCCCTGCTTGTGTTCCCTCTCTCGCTGGCTGTCTCTCTCTCTGGCTGTCTCTCTGTCAAATAAATAAATAAAATCTTAAAAAAAAATGTCTGAGTTCATACTGATAAACAAGAAATAAACAGGGGCGGGGGGATCCTCTCTTACAACAGGGAATCAACTAGTAAATGGAGAAGGGCTCAAAAAGGCAGCCACTGCACATGCCAGGACACACAGTTCAGACAGAATCGTGGCTCCGACAACCGAGCAGCAGTATCAGCTGGCCAGGTGAACTGGAAAGCGCTGGCTCCCTGGGACCTCCTCCCAGCTCTAGGGAGACTCTGTCACTCACTGAACTTCTGCCTTCCAAGCTGGGAAGCAGGCAATCAGAAATCATGCTATCCTGGCAGCCCAGAGTGGGGGTGCTGGAGTGCAGGGAGAAGGGGCCAGGAACCTCTAAGCCTCTCTTTTGCAATGTCCCAGGAGGTCAGACTCTGGCCACATCTGGGGCACAGCACAGCCAACTCCCAGAGTCCGCTCTCTACCTCAGAGAACCCTCCAACACTGGACCACCAAAAGATTCCTTGAGACCAACCCGGACGTGGGTCACTGGAGATACCCTCATTTTACTAAGAAGGCAATGCGGTTTACCCTTTGACAGCAACAAGGCACCCCCATGCATGCCTTCTGAACTCTATTTGCTCCCGATACTACGCATGGAGGTCCGTTTTGAAGAGCCAGTGAGTCTGGAGGCAGGGCCTCATCCTGTAGAAACTGAGAACATGGCCTCCCAGTTCTCTGACAAGGGCAAGAAGATGGACTTCGGGGAAGCATGATGGGATAGAAGCCCAGTCCCCAGCTGACGGGCACAGTCAATGTCAGTGCACCTCTGCTGAGGGATATTGGGGCCCCAGTGGTCAGACTCACAGGAGGACCATGGAGGGAGGGTAGGGGTGGGGGGTCTTCTCACACCATTGCCTCCAATGCCAAGAGTGGGCGCTGCCATGAGCACCGTCTCTTCCAGGCCCCTGCTCCCCAGCGAGGTCTCCTATAACCCCTGTGTGCCTTCTTCTTCTCCTTCAGATGTCCATTCACCTGGGAGAAGCTTCCCTTCTTAAAAACTATTTTCTTCACTATTTGGCTTCTTGTCTCATGGGCTGAAAATGGAATAGCTTCAACCTGTCCTTTATAAAAAACAAATAAACCAACAAGTCTTCAGGAACACCAAGTGGCGCAGTCGGTTGGGAGTCCAACTCTTGGTTTCAGCTCAGCTCATGATCTCAAGGTCCTGGGGCTGAGTCCCACATCAGGCTCTGTACTCAGCACAGAGACTGCTTGAGATTCTCTCTCCCTCTCCCTCTGCCCTTCCCACTCATGCTCCCTCTAAAATAAATAAATCTTTATTTTATTTTTTTTAAAGATTTTATTTATTTGACAGAGAGAGAGACAGTGAGAGAGGGAATACAAGCAGGGAGAGTGGGAGAGGGAGAAGCAGGCTTCCCGATGAGCAGGGAGCCTGATGCGGGGCTGGATCCCAGGACCCAGAATCATGACCTGAGCTAGAGGCAGACACTTAACGACTGAGCCACCCAGGCGCCCCTAAAATAAATAAATCTTAAAAAAAAAAAAAAAAGTCTCTAGCCCTGAGTCTAGTCACCAGCCCAGAGCACAATGTCAGTGAATGACTGCAAAGCTCTGACCAAGGCCACAAATGACGTATCAGGGTAGAGTCCTGGGACCTGGTCCCCACCCCCTGTCCTGCCCACAGCTGCCTGGAACCTGCCTGAGCCAAGCTCAGAGCAGAGTGTGGGGTGGGGTGAGGGTGTCTCAGCCCCAGCAGGCCATGCAGACGGAGGGCACAGGGAGGGCAGAGTGGAGCGAGCTCCTCTCAGCCGCTCGCTGGTGCCCATGGGACTACCTGGGCCTCCTCGCTCTGTGCTGGTCGCAAGCCCTGTTTACCCTGAGGTCAAGTGAGCTGCAGTTCCTTGAAACCAATAACTAAGAAGATCACTTCCTCTTTGCCAAACTTAGTCCCTTTCAAGCCTTCATTTTATGTGTCCTCTCTATGGCACCTCATACTTCATTTTCCTAAAAATGCTCCATCCTTTCTCTGCCACGAGCTAAATGCGGCTAACCCCCAACACACTCAGTGTGGTCTTCAATTAGCAACTGCAGTGGGCTAAGAAGCATCCCCCCAAAATTCATGGCCACCTGGAACCTCAGAATGTGACCTTATTTGGCTCTCAAGATTAAATCGTCTGGGATTTGGGGTGGGTCCTAAATCCAAGGACCAGTATCCGTACAAGGGAGAAGACACAGAGGAACATGTGGGAAATGGTCACAGACGGAGCAGAGCCCGGAGTGTGGCTTTCATAAGCCAAGGAACGCCAGGAGCCACTAAGCACTGCCAAAGGAGGAACTCTCCTGGAGCGTCTGGAGGGAGGGCAGCCCTGCCGACACCTTGATTTTGGATCTGTCCCCAGAACCGTGAGAAAGTAAACTTGTGTTAAGCCAGAAGTTCATGGTACTCTGTTAGGGCAGCCCCAGGTATCTAACACGGCCTCTTAATCATCTCCCCCACTGATTTAACAAATGCCTGCAGGCCCCATCCTGTAAACAGGCACTTGGGGTACACCGGGCACCAGCGGCAGGCAGAGATCCTTGCCTTGCAGGGCTCACATCAGAGCAGGAGGTGTAAGAGCCGGAAACAGATGACTTAGAGACCTAATGAGTGAAGAATGTGTGATGTTGAAGGTCACAGCTGCTCTAGGTAAAAAGAAACCTGGAGCATGGAGATGAAGGCAGGCCTCGGAGTGGTGCCACAGGAACAGAGAATGGAGGGGAGGGGTGACAAGGCTTGCGCTGGGAGTCCCACACCACGCACAGGCTCGCTGCTTTGCTAGAAGGACTCAAGGGGTCCAGCTTCTAGCTGCAGGCACGGCTAAGATTTATTACAGTAACACAGCATGACACACCAGCAGCAAGAGAAGGGGACAGCTTGGGCGGAGTCTGGGGACATGCAGGCCAGACTTCCTGAGCACTCTCCCACCTGGCAGGAGGGTGTGGGCCTTTGCCAGCAGCAAGCTACAGCAACATCGGTGTGGCATTCCTGCCCAGAGGAACCCCCGGGCACCTCGATTCCAGGCTCATCAAGGGAAGCAGGTGTCCACCATAAACCCCACTGTCCGTGAGGTCCAGGCAGCCTGACACAGTAGGCTCCACCAAATCCCTGAGCCGTCCAGGTGCCAGCCAGGACCAGGCCGGCTGTGCTACCTTTCCCTGCACCGGAGCCAGCCCTGACTTTGGGAAGGAGCATCCCAGGGAGGGCTCACAGCAGCAGCAGAGGAGGCATGGGGCTGGAGAGGAGGGCTGCAGGGTGTTCGAGGGAGGGCAGAGAGAAAGGCTGCTGCAGGGCAGGAGGGGGAAGAGTAGAGGACCCTCAGAGAGCTGTGTGAGGAGACGGGGGTGGGTCGGGTTGGCAGCAAGGAGAGCAGGCTGGAGGTGTTTGGTCATTTAGGTGGGTGACGTCAGATCTGGTGGCTGTGACCCGGTGACAAGTGATCAGATTCTGGACAAGTCTAAAAGGACATGAGATCGTGCCACCGTACCAGCAGACCGCCACCTCCAGACCACTCCCCAACGACTGCCTCTGTGGTGGAGCAGGCCCTCAGCCTGCCGAAGTGGCGGGAACTGCTCCCAGACATGCCCACTCCCTCTGCACACAAGCTGTCCTTGGCCGGACACATGGCCATATGCAAGAACACCGAACTTCCTCTGCTGGCACCCCCCATCCTGCAGCAGGCTGACCTTCACTCACTTTCTACCCAGTGTGCCGTCTGCCTCCGCACAGTGGGCTGTCTGCCTCTTGAGGCAGGGCCTCACTGTCCGGTATGGTACCACAGCTCCCACAGAATGGGCCTGCCCTGGAGCCCACAAGGGGCCGTGGGGATCCTCCCAAATGCTCCTCTACTGGAGGCAGCGACCCAACTCTCACGGCTGCCTTCCTTCAGCAGAACTGTGGCCTGACCCCGGCTGACTCCACTCCAACTTGACAGTCACCTCACCCAGAGGCCAGGGTCTCCACACTATGCCTTCTAGGCCAGGCTGAGCCCTGGTCCTCCCCCGACAGCCCTCTTCCTCACTGCTGACAGAAGATTCTAGATCAGGATGGGTCAGGGAACACGACAGCATCACACTCCCTGGGTGTGGGCACCAGGGCCAAGAAGATGGAGACCACAAAGGGCCTCCTAAGTGGCACACGTAGCCTCAGCCCACCTGTGACGGGAGTGAGCCCTTAGAGGTGGGCATGCTGAGATGGGGGAGTAATGGGGGCCAAGATGCCGGACTGAGCAGGTCTTAAGTCAGCAGTTACACAACGTGGACACATCAAACATGCGGTACTCTTCCATTTTTGTATTTTAAAATAAACACGTGTAATAACCAGAAACTTGAAATGACACTGTTAACAGCAAAGATGTTGGGGCCCTGGGGAGTGGCTTGTGGGAAAATGGGGATGATTCCTTCTGGACAACAGAGATCTCTTTTCAAACTTTGCTCACCAATGTTATAAAAATGGCACCCTGTGTTCTCTGGCAGCAGCAGAGAACGTTCCAGGCTCTGGGTGCTGCCTCAACATCAGGGTCTCGGCGTCCTGGAGTGGGGCTGACATGCTGTGCAGACAGAAGCCAGAGGCAGGGCCTCCCTCTGGGGGGAGAGGCCATGGAAGGAGGCCCCTCTCACAAGCAGAGCTCCAAACTTAAAGTGCACCTGGGGAGTGGGGTGGCCGCATACGCGGTAAGTGTGTATATGTGGATAATATATGTGGGTACCCCTTTGCCGCTACACACGTCACAAAACGCACAGGAAAACCTTGGACAAAATGTAAATGAAGTGAATATTTCTAAACATCTTCCCGAGGTGCTTCCTACCACCACGGCTTCCTACTACCGTTCGCTCATATTCTTAGGCACATTCTTTTCTTTGGGGTGAGTTAGCCATTAACGACAAAAGACTTAAATCTACTTCCCACCGCCTTCGTGAAGCATCATCTCTGGGCCCACTTGTCGGACCCAGCCGGATCCCCAGTTTTGAAGCAGGTGGCACCTGGCAAACAGCTCCTTCTGCAAGCAAAAGCGGGGGCTCTGCCACCAGCTTGTTTGCTGGGGCTGTGTTTTCGGCGTTCTCTCACTCCGGAGTTNNNNAGCAGGAACCTTTTAAAGATGCTTTCAGTATGGACACTTTCAAACAGACACAAAAGCAGAGGGAAGAATCCAGCGAACCCCCACAAAGCTCTGTCCTGCATCATGGCAGCTCGCCCTCCGCGTTTGTCCGCAGCATGACACTATGGTCACACCTCTGAAAATCCATGAGTCAACCTCCATTACAAATCCAGATTCAGCTTCCCTAACTGGGCCCTAAAGTTTTTCTAACTCCCCTCCCAATCCAGGATGCACTCCAGGATGTGTTACATTTGGGATTATGTGTTTTCTTTTAATTTCTTTGAACCCAGAACAGGGGTGCCCGGGTGGCTCAGTCGGTTAAGTGTCTGACCCTTCATTTTGGCTCAGGTCATGATCTCAGGGTCATGGGATCGAGCCCCAAGGTGGGCTCTGCGCTGGGCAGGTGTGGAGCCTACTTGAGATTCTGTTTCTCCCTTTCCCTCTGTCCCTCCCCCGCCCCACTCTCTCTCCCTCTCAACAAAACAATAACAAAAAACAGAACAAATGACGCTGAGCTGTGTCAAGCATCCAGGCTGCAAGTTCTCTTGCAGTAGAGGAATCTTCTTTAGCCATATACTCATTTTGTGGCTACTCCTTAAATCCAGAACAGAACTGCCAAAGTCCACTTCAGCAGGCACAAGCAGCCAACACCACGCTGCACCCACGCCCACGCAGAGCTGCTGGACATCAGGGCCTCAGCACCGTCCGTGTGGGTGCCTCACTCTTGCCTCGGGTGCCTCACACACTGAGCCACCGCTGCCAGTGTCGACACACTTATTTTTTTTTAATTTCACGTTTGCTCTCCGAATGCCCCAGTGGAGCCATAGAGACAACTACGGCCATGAGAGCTTACCTGGGGCCTTTGCCATTTTCATCAGGGATGATGGTCCCATGTCCCCCAGCTCGGAACACACCATCATGCACTGCAGACTTGGGTATTCTCTGTTTACCAGTGTCAAGATAACCATGTCCAGGAATGTCTACACTAGTGTGAAGGCCGGCGCCCTCTGCCAGGGTCAGGTCAGTGGGCCTTGGCCTATAATTCACCACCAATGGCTGTGATTAGGGCAAAGAGGAACTACTCAATGTACCCTTTGCAAGGTACGTGGTGACTCTTGGGCCTGGCGACCCAAAAGCTCTTTACTTGTCTACTGCTGTGGTGGGACAGCTACACATTACACTCACAACTCTCCTGAAAGACCAAGTTTGCAAATATGGGACAAGCTTTCAATAGGATATTTGGAGGACACAATAATGGGGTGACTTCCCAAGCAGGAGCAGAGACTGGTAGGTGTGGCCTCTCTGCTGGGGCCTCTGCAGTCACCATCTCTACTCCCTGCCCCTTTCCAGCTGCCAGGCTCAGCACCCCTGTCCCGTGAGACCCCTCTCTCTCCAAGGAAGCCAGCTGCCTGGGGCTACTGAATACCGATCCTCTCTGTGCCTTCACCCACTCTATGTAAAAACACAGACTGCCTCAAGGCCACTCAGGCTGGCAAACAGGTGGGCTCTGATCAATTCCCTTCATTTTCCACAGTGAGGTGGACACAGCAAGATGTCCGGGGTCCCTGGGACCACCATTCCTCATTTGTCCTTCTCAGACAAATAAGACATCCACAGTGGGACTGGGACATGTTTGGGGAAAAAGAACAGGACCCAAGCTCAAACCACAGGCCCAAACAACAGCCCAAAAGTGAGACCTGACAAGGGGACATGGCAGGGGAACACAGCTCAGGCAGCAAGTGGAGAGGCCACACCCAGGGCCTGGGTGAAACCTGCCAGTGCCAGGGCAATGGGGCAGGAGGGGAGGGACAGGGACAGGCAGGGGGCAGGACTCAGCTGCCCACACCAGACACGCTTCCTTTATGTTATGTTGGTGTTTCCAAGCAGCTCAGCATAAAATTCTTAAAGCAACACATGTGTACATACACACACTCTATTTTAATTCCATCTGCCTGATGGCTTTCCTTCCAGTTTGGATTCTACTTCTGGATGTCTCTATCCTAGAAGGCTTATCCCTCCCTCTCTACCAGCTGTATACTCTATATGTTCATTTTTATACCCCAATTAAAGGCCTTCACTTAAAGGGAAAACGGACAGTCTAGAAATCTGGCCAAATGAGAAGGAAGCACAGGTTCCAGAGAAGACTCCAGCCCCACACGGGGCCTGAAAGAAGGGCCTTAGGGTGCCCACCCAATATCGCGGTGCTCCCCACAATCTGGGGCCCCTTCCTCTCCATGAGCCCTGCACTAGGCACCACTGGGGAGAGGGTGGGGACAAGTGGAGAGCCCCCAGCAATATCTTCCTAGTCAGGATGATGCCCCCCACCCCAACTGCAAACCCAACAACGCTTCTGAGAGACCAGAAGGACTTACCCTTGAACGCTACCTCCCAGCGACCTTCTAAGGAGCGGTTCCGGCTGGCGATGACATACTGGTAGCCGACCCACAGCCTGCAGGAGGGTGGAAAGGCAACAGGCCTCAGCAGGGAGACAGCCATGGACGGGGTGTGAATGTGGGCACCTTACAGTTATAGCCACCTTTCAAATACCAAGCTTGTAAAGCATTAATGATTTTTTCTAAGTTTTGATACTTAATTTTAATAAAATGCATTAAAAGTCAAGTCTAAACAATAAATTCACAGGTCAGAAAAAACTGTACCTTGGGTAACTCCTGCCAAGGCCATTCTTATTGGCTGATTCAATAAAGTTTTCACATTCTATGCAAGACCAGTCTTATTCTTGGTGTATATACAGCCCCGTGAATACAACCCTGTGAATATACTAAAACCACAGGATGGCACGCTCTGAAGGGGTGAATTTTATGGTATGTGAATTACATCTCAATAAAACACAAACCCGTGTGAGTCTACAGAGAAGTGTTGGGTAAAACCATGCTCACGGTCTCCTGCTCGGTCTCCGCTTAGAGCCAGCTCGCCCCAGACCTGCAGTGTGCCCCTGAGCACACGCGTCACAGCACTGAGGGGGCCATGCCCATGGACCTGGCCGACTGCCACAACCACCTGCTGAGCGTGTGCCTCTCGCCCCAGCCTTCCAGCCGCAGTCCTGGAGATGCCCATCAGCAGGCCCAGTGCCACTGTGGGAGCTCTGGCTCGATGCCACTCTCGTCCCTTCAGCCTACTGCCACGCACACGCCCACCTTGGCAAGACGGCGTGCTTCCCCACCCAGGGGGCTGAGCCCCCCCCTTCTCCATGGACTCACAATCACCCTGTGATCTAGAAGTTATTTTTCTCACTTTGTAGCTGTAGAAGGAAAAACAGCAAGGTGATTGTGATTTGCCAACATCACAGGGCATAACGGTGGAGCCTGAAGCCAGCTAGGGTCTTGAAACGAAGGCTCGCTCTCCACCTGCCACTGTCATTGTGCTCCTAGGGCAGCGTGGCATCCCCGAGAGGGAGCGCTGGCCGTCCGGCAACCCCTACAATCCACTCCCCCACCCCCTGGCAGCGTAGAAGAGGCAGCAGGACACCACCTCCAGAGGAGGACTACCACAGTCCTCAGCACACACATGCCCCCCAACAAGACCCTCGAAATTTTGGGCTTAGAGATGCTGGCAGTTGGCTGCAATTTCCACATTTTCTCTACAATGTCACAGAGCCTTGGGTTCAAGAGGCAGGCTCTGGAGCCAGACTGCCTGGGTCGGAACCTGGGCATACCCCAGCTAATGTGTGCCTGCAGTTCTGTGTTCACCCACCCTGGGCCTGTCTTCTCACCCACCGGCCTCCTGTGGTTTCTGGGAAGACTGAACAAGGTGCCGATGGAAAGCACTGAGCACAGGGCCTGACAGAACCCTCTTTCTCGGAAGGAACCCCTGTCCACTTGTATGGCCCTCCTGCCAGGCCCTCTATTAAACAGCCCCTCACAACACAGCTGCAGCTGAACCCAGATGGGAGCCAACGAAGGGGACTGGCCCGAGGTGACACAATGTGGCAGCTCATCCCTGCCCCCCAAGAGCTCCCAACATCATCCTGATGCCTGCTCTAAATCCCAGATCTCTATTTGTTTCCAGTGGATGGGGCTGTCCTTCCCCCAAATGCCGGCTGGCTAAGCCTGAGGAGTGTCATGGGCGGCCAGAGGCCATGTCCTCAGTGGGCATCCTGCTTGCTGGGCGACAGCCTGACCTCAGGCCCTGGGTCCCCCCCTCAGGACTCACTTGTGCTGGTCCTGCCAAGCAAAGCTCCGCTCCGGCTGGTCCCATTCCTGGGCCAGGACGAAGCGCAGCTCCTGGTCAGTGGAGAAGGTGGCGAGGGAGCCATTCACGCGCTGACAGGTCTGTGCGGCGTCCCAATAGTTCTCTCCGCTCAGGTAGACCCGGTAGCAGCTGGCCGTGCCTTCATAGTGGTGCCATCCCGTCGGGCACTTCCCTAGGAAACATGAAGGGCGGGAGGGGAGTTGTCCCCTAAATTAGGATCCTCACTCCAAAATGCAATTAGACATGCTGCATCTGAGGTCAGAAATCACCCCAGAAAAACAGGGAAACTGAGGCTCAAGAAGCAAGCTCTGCTTGTAAGACCACACATGCTGTGAAATGCAAATTTCTCTAAGACACAGATGCAGCCCAAGGCACAAGCACATTCAGGGACTCATCTAATTTCTGTAAGGCCTTTGATTTACTTGGCATTAAAGACTGGCTGCTGAACACATTTCAGTAAAGTGGATTTCATTCTCAGATAAAATCTGGTTGACAAGGTGGCAGAACTCCCCGTGCCTGCTCACTGCAAGCCTGGCGGGAGTGAGCACAAAGGCTCCCTGCCCACACTGCCTTCACTGCCCCAACACCTGGCTCTCTGGCCACTTCGCCAGCAAGCCCACTGCTTCCCGAGCCCACCCCTTGGCCGTCCTTTTCTCCTCACATGGGTACGGGCCAGCACTCCCCTAAAACAGAAATTCAGGGGATGAGAGCTGGAAGTGCCGCTAGGATAAAGGGACCAGCCCCTGCCTCCCACAGACGAGAAAGCGAGGCCCAGGGAGTAGCCAGTGGGAGCCTGCATCTCCCTGAGGCGGGCCAGCTCGGATGTCTCCTCACCAGGGGGACCCACCCCCCAGGCCAGGAAGACTCCTGCTGTACTGTACGGCCAGCCTTCCGTGAGATCTATGACCTGTTCCACTGGATCTTCGAATGCTGGGGAACCCACCTCCTAAGCACACAGTAATGAATAATAATTTTTAACAAAGCCAGTTGCTAACAAAAGCCCACTTTTTAATGCATCTACACCCTGTGGAACTAGTAAAGCTTCTGAAAGATGGATGCTCATGTTTTTATTATTTAGAAGCTGTGTGTGTAATTTATTAATAAAGGTACAGAGATTACAAGAGAAGAAACTGGGAGCTCTGGCCTGGAGCCAAGGAGGCCTGCCACAGCAGGGCAGCAATGCAGACAGGGGGACAGCGCCACCTGCCCACTGGGGAGGACCCGCTCACACACTGATGAGCACGCAGGAAGGCTCTTCACTGTGGACCGGGAGCCAGCCCTGAGATCATCCCTGCTTGGAAAGCGCTCGGGGTACGCTGCACATGCCTGCCGAGTGTATGGAGCAGGCTTGAGGGGCAGGGGGTTCACCAGGGGAGGCTTTACTATGGTTCCTAAGCCCCCCACATGTGATGTGTTCCACCCACCACGCCCCCTCCAGGTGGCTTCCGCCTTGTCTCCAGGCAGAGGTGGACACACCGAGGTGTGCAGAGGCCAAGTCCCTCAGCGGGCAAGCAGCAGGGCAGGCTTCCACCCCGGGCTCCTCACCCACCACCTTGGGATGGGTCCAGAGGAAACCAGGGATGGCAGCCGGTGATGGCGAGCAATGGAAGGAGGGAACATTACTTTTTATTGGCTCATTTTTTTTAATCATTTGAAATTTGTGGAATTATTACCTCGGTAGAAGTATTACCTGTTCCAAAAAAACAGATAAGCAATGAAAAGGACGAGTGTGAGTTGGGACGCCACAAGGCTGAGTTCCCATTGGCTGCATGACCTTGGGTGGGCTGACCTCTCGGAGCCTCAGTTTCTTCACTGGCCAAGCTTGCCCAGGGCCCCTTCAACCACGAGAATCCTTGCAGTTCACAGCTATTACGGATCCAGGCCGAGCACAGCAGCAGGCCATAGGGAATGGCTGGCGCCAGCTCCCCAGCTCATTCAGTCCCGGTCAGACAACCCAGGTGCCGCATGGGGTCTAAGCTCTGAGATGCCCCCAAGTGCTGAGGTCTGTGGGGGTGGGGGGGTACTAACACAGCCAATGGCCTCCTAGGCCCTGCAGCAGACACGTCACATGTCAGTTCCTCCTGTCCTGGCATATTGTACCTACATTTGTCATTATGCCTGTCTGTTTAGGATGGGGGAGGTTTCAGTGTGGCTTTTCTGTCTTCAACCTTCTTTAATCTTGTAATGCTCCTTTAAAATCTTTGTGTCATAGGGAGTTCATTAAAGAACTAGTCTCTTCATAAACAGCTTAACAACAGAGGTAGAGCCTTCCCTCCCCGTCAGCTGGACCTAATCTCCGGGAGCCTATTTCTCCATCTACCAAAGGGCCGGTACAGTCCAACCCCAAAAAGCAGCTGACTTGTGGAAACAAGCAGCCTGGTTCCACAGCCTGGGTTCACATCATGGCTTCACCACTCAGGGACTTGGGTGACCTTGGATGGGTCACCGTGCAGCTTCGTCATCAGAGGAGGTAGATAGCCCCCGACAGCCCTGAAGGGCCTTTTTAGGAGGCACACCCCCCGTCCAGCTGAGTGGCCCTGATAGTCAGGGGCCACACAGGGCAACAAGGCGTAGGTCCTGGATAGGGCAGGTCTGCAACTTACTGCTAAAGCGCACGGGCTGCGCCACATTCACCGCGTGGAAGTGCTTGGGGTCGCTGCCTCGGGCCCGCCCCGGCCGCGGATCCACAGCCTCCTTCCCATGGTAAGGACGCGACTCCCCAGTCACTTCTGAAAGCAAGAAGAGAAACGGGCTGTCAGCACCGCTCACGCAGCAGTGAGGCACACGCCGCCAGGGGCTCTCCGTGGCCAGTGCCAAATTAAAGCACAGCGTAGTCAGCCTACTCAGGGCTGGGAAAACCAGGTCGAGGGGAAAGCAGCACATATTGTACTCAGGTGTTCCTTACAGTCCAGGAAACCTTGCTGCTCAGGCCCAATGGGTCACATGTGCTCCTTACTGAAATTACTCTCCATTTTGTTATTACTATTACGAAATAAGGTCTCTCCTTCACTGCATTTTTTAATGGGTTGCTAGCACAGCACAGGGCTAGTCATTCCTGCGGAAAATCCCTCCGCAGCTCTGGTTCCCTGGCAGGGAGAAGTCTCTCCAGAGGCCAGGCGGCCCCTTGCACCCCAACTGCCTGGGAGCCTCCCATGAGCGTGAAGGGGGAACCACTGTGTGACACCCTCCTCTGCACCACTTGCACTGGGCCTGAGTTGCTGTCTGTGCACCTGCCTGCGGATTCCTCTCACTGCCTCAAGGCCAGAGCCTTCCGACGTTCCTGCCTGGCTCCCGGGTGCCTGGCCCAGGCCCCGTTGTGCAGCCAGCATCAAGCACAGTCAGAAGTGTGAACAGGAAGCTGAAGATGCGGAAGACTTCTACTGAGCAATTCCAGGTTGGTGGCTCCACAGTCTCCCTGTGGGGTTCTCCAACTCGGACAGCACCACTCTCCTCCCTCTCGAAGGTGAGGGGTGAGGCGGAGACGTGATGTAAGGTACCCGAGGCACAGAACAGGAGACCGCCAGAGGCAACGTCCCATCCAGGCCACCCTCCTCCCTCCACTGCCCGCATGGGGGCATCTCGGTGCACGGTGAGGACACTTGGTGCAAGGTCAGGACAGACAGCGGTGACCTTGGTCTGCACGCCTGCACGCAGAAAGAGGCCGGCTCTGCTTCCCCATGGCCATCTCCGGCAGGTCTGAGGCAGAGGATGTGGGGCACGTGGGCAGGATGTGGCAGGTGGGTTTGTGGGAGGCCTGGCTCCACAGCGCTCCACCTGACTGAAGCTTCACCAGCTATCTGATCCTTCTCGCATCGTAGAATCTGACAGTGTTTTTATTTCATAAATAATCTGTATTTTTCCTCATTGTAAAATAACAAATCATCCATGTGAAATAACCGAGAAACACGTTAAGTCCGAAAAGCCAAAACATAAACCACTACTATGCTAGGGTCTGCCGCCCTTCCAGTCTTTTTTTCTGTATAAATTCCTAAAAATATTGGGATTACATCACTCTATTTTATGATTTGCTTTGTAAGCTTGAATATAAACAGCTTTCCATACCTTTTTTTTTAAAGATTTTATTTATTTATTTGACAGAGAGAGACAGCCAGAGAGGGAACACAAGCAAGGGGAGTGTGAGAGGGAGAAGCAGGCTTTCCACCAAGCAGGGAGCCCGATGCGGGGCTCGATCCCAGGACCCTGGATCATGACCCGAGCCAAAGGCATACGGTTAACAGGTGAGCCACCCAGGCGCCCCAGCTTTCCATATTCTTAAATGCACTTAAGAACATTACTTTTAATGGCTGCACAGAATTCTGTGAATGGATTTAGTTATCACAATCCCCTACAGTTCGAAGTTTAGGTCATTTGCATTTTGTCATTACCCTACAAAGGGCTGCACAGAACAACCTGTGCAAAAATCTCTGTGTGTGCTCCTCCTCGTTTCCTTCTGAGACCCTGGGCAAGTCACAAGCCCTTGCAGCTCTGGTTCCTTCCCCATTATTCAGTACAATATTTCCAGGGCCCCTACCCAGGCATGTGATGGGGCTCAGGGGCCATCCGATTACAAACCACTCTAAAATATAAAATGTGCTATCAGTGTCTGAGAGAAGCTCAACTCAAGGCAAGACCTTAAAGGAGAAGCATGTTCAAGGCCTTTGGTGTGACCTCACCGCCAACTCAATGCCCTCACTGCAGCCACATGTGTGCTGCAGCCGCTCTCTTCGGGGCAACATCAGTTCTCCGGGACCAGAGTGCCCCATCCACACATCCTGAGCACTGCCACTCCCAGCAGGAGACTGGCAGCTCTGACACAGGGCGGTACGCCAATGGGTCCCCCCCACCCACTCCCAGGGAGGCAGGGAGAGGAGTGGGGAGACCCACACTGGGCTTCTGAGGGATGGCAGACTACAGACAAGGAGGGCTTCCCAGCAGAGGGCACAGCTTGGGCAAAGGCTAAAGGCAGACACATTTGGGACAAGCTCGGGGACAAGTTTAGGTGTGGTGAGCACATGAATTCCCTGAATTTCATGTGTCCTTCTGTCTGCTCCGACAAGCAAGACCTGTGATTCCACTTTGTGTCTTGGCCTCTGCCCCAGACCCAAGCACAGCAGCACCTGGTAGAGGACAGGCCAAACTGTTCGCAGAGACAGATAAATCTGGGGCACAGGGCGGGGAGAGAGAGACAAGGTAACAGAGTGTGCTGCCGGGGCCGGGATGCTGGCTGACTGTGGAGGGGGTGTGGGGCAATAGGCGGAACACTCAGGGAAATCACCAGAAAGCCAAGTGGTGATGGGGGAAGCCATTCTGCACTGAGCAGGCTTCTCTGGTGGCTCAGGTGGCAATTCCGAGCCCTTCTCTTTCCCATTATTTCTCTTCACAGCCAAATGCCCACACCCATGCCCTCCTCGCTCATTTGTTCAGAGCCACCACGGGAACCCACCGGCACAGACCAGGGACTTCCGAGTGTCCTGGGGGCTAGGAGAAGCAGGAAATGGGTGCAAATGGGGAAGAGACGACTTCATTGGAGGAGCACCCTTACAGACCCCTTAGGAGCACCTCTGACAACAGAGAATTTCCTTCGCAACGCACAGACAGTGCTTCCCCTTAGGGCCAGCTGGTGGGTGTGAGCTGATACTGTGCAGCCAGCCCCAAGAACCGGTTTCAGGATGCAGACACCCCAAAGCAACTTTCCCTCTCCCTCCCTCTCTTGTTCAATCTCAGTGTGCCAGCCACTCTCCTGGGCATGGGAATAGAGCAGTGAGCAAAAGAGCAGACTGTCCTATCCTCCCTTAGTGAGAAGTCATGCCCTCGGCCTGCCTTCTCTTCCACCCAGCAACTGGCAGTGGGCACACTTACACCCTATGACTGGGAAGAGTCTGAGTGTGCACCCCAGCCCCCAGCCCGGCCTGCCGTCTTGGAAGGGGTGCTCCCTGCACCACAGGCTGCTGTCTGTGTTCTGCTCTCTTCAGGTGTCCTCGCCAAGACTTCAGAATAGCTCTGGCTACCAAAGACGGATGGAGTGCATGGAAGGAGACATGAAGCAAGGAGGAGCCAACATGGTTGACTTGGTACTAAAAAAACTGAGGTAAAGGGAAATGTCTTACAGATGGGAAAGCAGACTCAGAAGTGTTATGAGGCTTGCTTCACAGAAGTGGAGAATAGGAGATGTGAGCCTTCCACTTCCTCCAGGTCCAGTGGACCTGAGCCTCCTCCCACCTCACAGCATGGCCACCAGAGGCCTGTCTCCGCCCATCGTCCCAAGCTGCGTGCTGGGGGTGCGGGTGGTGTAGTGCTCAGGGCAGCGGCCTCTTGCTCCACTAGGGGCACCCAGCATGCCGGGTTTTCTGCTTTCCCACCACAGGCCTCACAGGGAGAGCTGGGGGGGAGGGGTGGCGCGAGGCACAGGAGAGCCTTGAGTCCAACAAGGAAACTGAGTCAGGACAGGCAGCGGCATGCTTGCTTCCCAACACTTTTTATTTGCAAGTAAAGTACAAAATGTGAGTGATTCTAATTTGTGTTTCTAGGATTGTGTAACTTGTCCAAATATGGCATTAGGGTCCAGATGAGCTTGTAACCTCTCCAAATAAAGGGTAAGACACTGCAGCTTCTCTAGCGCTCCAAGTGGTCAGAATGCATGTCACTTCCCTTCTTCATACCGAAACAGGCTTAAATCGTGGTCAAAAATCAGGTGCAGGTAACACTTGCTTACCGAAAGAGGATTTCTAACATCGGAGAGACTGAAAATATAAAATTTTGAGTGGTATTTCCATTACGCTGTACATACTTTACATTGATTCTTGTCCCTCCCAGCTAGGGCCAGGGTCATGGAGCTTATTAAGAATCTCCCTGAGGCCAAAGTTTTACTAGTTCAGGTAAGCCCCAGACTGCCATCCTTGTCTCCATTCTATCAAGGTTTCGAGACCTATGCTTCTGAAATAACAAATGAGCACTTTTGCTTTCCCATTTTATTTTATTTTTTTTTTAAAGATTTGATTTTATTTATTCGACAGAGATAGAGACAGCCAGTGAGAGAGGGAAACAAGCAGGGGGAGTGGGAGAGGAAGAAGCAGGCTCACAGCAAAGGAGCCTGATGTGGGGCTCGATCCCAGAATGCCGGGATCACGCCCTGAGCCGAAGGCAGACGCTCAACCGCTGTGCCACCCAGGCGCCCCCGCTTTCCCATTTTATACCCATGTGGACAATATATAACTCAACACAGAGAATAATTGCAAAAATACAGCCCTGTCAGTTACAAGTTCAAAATCTGCTTCCCTCCTGTTACAAGGGTCCACAAATGTCTCAGGCACAAGCTCACAGAGGCAATGACTTACCTTCCACTAGGGCCAGTGACAGAAGCTGAAGCCATCGGATAGTCCTATGACACACTCAAGATGTGGCCTTGGGTCTCAACTGCCAGGAGAGATATGGCAGAAGCAGCAGAATGACCTGGTAGGAATCCTCACCCAAGGTATGTATGTATTAATTCTTAATTCTTATGTATGTATATCACAGGATGAAATAGAAACCCGTCTCTCCTCTCCCAGCCCCCTGCTCCTAATCCCATTTCCTAAAAACATCTTTTTTACTCATTTCTTCTGATATGTTGTCCATATTTCTAAATAATATGTTTAGGCAGCTACTTCCAGTTTTATCAATTTTGAATGTTGTCCATTGACTTAATGTTAGGACAGGTACAGATTTAGCTCATATACACTCTTACCCACCTTTCCAACAGAGTAGAATCAATTTCATAATTAAAGTTAGTAGAATAATGTAATAATGTACACTTAATGTACAAACGTTCCTCACTTGTAAGCCAGAAAGCATACTAGGTATTTCAACTCTTTACAACCTTCTTTTTTTCCTGGAGTTAATGTGTGCATTAATTTTTAAATTTGCTTAGCCTATGGTATGTCTACTGCTATTCTTTCCAGTTGCTATAGCAAATAACAACAGCTAGCAATAAAAATGTTAGGCACTCGAAACAGCACATCAGAATCTCCTGGCTCCACTCCTCCTTGGGAAGCCCCTCCTCTACTCCCTACCTTCTGGCACCAGGCTAAATAGGCTGCTTTCTGGGCTGGGGCATGGCTGTAATCCTGGGGTCCATTTGCTGTCCTCCTGTACTGGACCCTCTTTCCTGGACCCCAGGCTACCTTCTTTTCTGCTTTACCCCCTCCTTTTACAAGACACATCCTCCTAAGAAAGGGCAGGGCACTTTTCTGAATCTGTCCATATCTAGAAAAATGTCTTTATTCCATTCTCACACATGATAGGTTCCTCTGGATGTAAAAATCCCAGGATAATAACATTTTTGAAGCTTCTAGTTAGAGATATCCAATTGAATGAACATATTCATCCACCTCTAGTCTCCCCTGAAACTCATTAAAACAATAGTAATGGAATTTTTAAAAAGGTACAAGGACAAACAGAACAGGAAAGAAGACGGCAAAGTTGTAAAAACTGGAAAACAGAAGTAATAATTAGCTTAAAGAAGGCAACCATACATTGTAATTTGCCTGGGAATGATCTCGGTTTATGCCTGTTGTCCCAGTTTCCTATCCAGTTTATTAGCATTTGTCAGTCTCAAGACTGTCTTATTTTAGAAGCAAACCACTCAGTAATTTGACCCCAGAAAGCTAAATCCTAGGTCAACAGGGGGGCAAGTAGAAAAGTAAGGCACCTATATCATGTCAACTATACTTGCATTAATTTTTTTAAAAAAAGAACAAAAAGGAATCTAGCAATATTTAGCAAAACTACATATACATGGATGCTTTGACTCAGCAATCCTGTATTTAAGAATTTACAGTGAAGATACATCTTCAACAATTTGAAGGGGGGAAACATGTATAAAGTTATTTATTGTGGGCATTATATTTAATAGCAAACTAATGAGAACAACCTGAAGGCTCATACATAGGAAGACTAGTTAAATAAAGTATGGTATGTTCCTAAGATGGAGTGCGATATAGTTGTAAAAACGAATGAAAAAGATCTTTATAATTAATAAAGTGACTTTATGAGTATTTTGTTAAATTAAAAAAGCGAAAAATGGGTGCCTCGACGGCTTAAGTCAATTAAGCGTCCGACTCTTGATTTTGGATCGAGTCCCGAATTGGGCTCCTTGCTCAGCGGGGAGGCTGCTTCTCCCTCTGCTTGTGGTGTCTCTCTCTCTCTCCGACAAATAAATTAATAAAATCCTTAGAACGCAACAAAACAAGAATAAACTCAAGAAAGATAAACCAGAAACTAATCACTTTACTTACCTATAGGATGTGAGTAGGAACAGGGCAAAGCAAAGGGAAAAAGAGAACTTTTTTTTTTTTTTTGTAGGCTCTATGCCCAATGTGGGGCTTGAACTCATGACCCCAACATCAAGAGTCGCATGCTTTACCAACTGAGCCAGCCAGGTGCCCCTGTTGAGAACTTTTAAATATACGTTTTTATATAGTTGTGACTTCTGAATCTTGTTTACATTTTACATATCCTAAAAAAAAAAAATCAAGTTACACAACCTTGTGAATATACTAAAAACTGTGAAACTGTATTTTAAAGGGGTGAACTTTATGGCACATGAATTACATCTCAACACAAAGACATTAAAAATAAATCAACAAGATGAGAAGGCAACGTCCTAAAACTGAATACAAACAGGATGGAATGTTAACAGAATCACCCCAAAGAAAAAAAGGAATGAATGCTAGTGACTCTGACTTGAGAACTGACTATACCCCATCAGTGGGAAACAGCCCAATAACATAACAAACTACAAAGAGATCCTGGAATTTACTTGGTAGGTGTGTTCTTCGTAGTTGTATAGGAGTAATAATTCCAAAACTACAAGTATTTTCCGACCGTCCAAATGGATATGTATATACAGGGTGTTGGGAACCACGGTTCTTACTATGGGAAAAAGAAGATAAAAATATGAGATGGGAGGAGGAGAGGAAGAACTCTGGTATAGATTAGAATCGGAGGTAGCAATAAATATGAGCTTATTATTTTTAAAAACATTTCCTAGCTCTGTCCACTGAAAGAAGTGCCTAGAAGCTATGATGTCCAAGGAACTATGAGCACAGCTACCACTCAGATCTTATGATCTTATGAGCACAG
Organism: Ursus maritimus; assembly: GCF_017311325.1. Classification (NCBI taxonomy): domain Eukaryota; kingdom Metazoa; phylum Chordata; class Mammalia; order Carnivora; family Ursidae; genus Ursus; species Ursus maritimus. The sequence continues at coordinate 2,599,934 of NW_024425897.1, forward strand.
CTACCACTCATTCCTCACTGAAAGGAACAGGGCTCTTTAGAGAAATGGTTGATTCCGGGTCTGGGGCAGGAAAACTGTAAGATGAACCGGGAACATTTTGCAGTGCCAGGAAACAGGAAAGATCTTTATAAAATAATATAATTTATTAGGTGAAGTGCATATGGTAGATTTACAAAATCACCATTTTCTAACCACCATTATTGTAGCTGATTCAGACAAGAACCATCAATATAAACTAAAACCACGGGGTATAAGGTTGTTGGAGGATACCCAGAATACCACTCCACAGATTACTCATTACTTATTCACAGGTTACTTTTCATTACAAAGGAGGGGAGAAACATGTGCTGTAGTGAAATATGGCAGACATTACCTTAACCAAGTGATCAAACTTAACATCACCAATAATGGGACAAACAGACCTCATGTGCCCCCAATGACCTGCTAAAAAAAAAAAGGTCTCACCTGCATCTACTCATGAGGAAACAGACAAGTTCATATTGAAGGACATTCTAAAAAACTGGCTTGGACTCTTCAAATAGGTCAATGCCATGTAAAATCAATCATATTTTTTAAAGGATGGGGACAAAGCTAGATGGCAAGAAAATATAATATGTAAACTTTGAACAAATCCTGAATTTAAAAATAAAAAACTGTGAAAGATATTTCTGGGGACAAATGAAAAACTTCAAAATGAACTGTACATAAGGTAATAGTACTATAGTAAGTTTCCTGCACACGAAAAGTGTACTGTGGTTATGGGATTATTTTTCTTCTTAGAAGGCAGATGAAGTAGGGGTGCCTGGGTGGCTCAGTCAGAAGCATCTGCCTTCTGCTCAGGTCATGATTCCAGGGTCCTGGGATCAAGCCCCGCATCGGGCTGCCCGCACAGTAACGAGACTGCTTCTTCCTCTCCCTCTGCTCCCCCTACTTGTGTGCATGCTATCTTTCTGTCAAATAAATAAAATCTTAAGAAAAAAGAAGACAGATGAAGTATTTAGGGCTAAAATGCCATGGTATCACTAACACTCCCAAAGGGTTCAGAAAAAAACATGTAAAGAATGCAACTCTAGCAAACTGCTATGGGTTGGTGAATGCAGGTAAAGGCAATATAAGCATTCACCGAACTACTCATGTACCTTCTCTACAGACCTGAAATTCTCATATTAAAAGTCAGGGGGAGAGGGCAGTTGACAAACCCAGATCTCATCCCCTGTACTTGGTTTGGTCAGGCAACCCTGTCTCTCCTTCGCCCCAGCAGATGGGTGATTTATTGATGAGAGGGTCAAACAGGTGTCTCTCGGCTGGGGGACACCAGGTCAACTGAAAGTCAGGGTTCTGTACTTAGCTGGGGAGGACAGAGTCCCAGCCCTTCTTCCTCCATTAAGCTCCCATAACCCCAGCCTCTGGGCAGACTGGAACATTTCTCTATGGAAAAATCTGGCCAGTCCAAGAAAAAGGTCCCCAAGGAGAGGAGACCCCAGTGAAACAGTCCAGCCGGTTCACTGTCCAGGAAGCCCACAGAGCTTCCATTCCCCCCCCCACCCCCGGCCACGCACAGCAGGCAGGCAAGGCCACCAACCTCTGCGGCGAGCCTGCAAATGAAAGACACCAAACTACAGAAAAAATAATATAGAAAGAACGCATATGGAACAGTTCAACAAAAACGTGCCATTAACATACTCAAAGTGAGAGACAATATTGTATCCATAAAACAAGAATGGGATGCTATTAAAAAGGAACATAATACAGATACCAGTAACCCCCCACCAGAGAAAAATCTCCACTAGAAATGCAACATGATAGCAAAAACGAAAACCTGTTAAAAGATGTGGTGCAAGTAGAAACTTCCTTAAAGTAAAATAAAAAGACAAAGAGGTGAACTGGAGACTGAAAAAACTGAAGATCAGTCCAAGAGCTCCAATTTCCAGTAGCAGTTCTAGAAAGAGACTAGATAAATGGAAGAGAAAAAAATCTAGTGTTTTCTTTCCNNNTAAACCAAAAGGCATGAGTTCCTAAGATGAAAAGATCTGAGTGGCCAGCACAATGTATCAAAAGATACTCAAAATTTCCAGAAAAACAAAAACAGGTTTCATTCAAAGAACCAGCATTATGGTATCAGCAATGGTGAAAGCTCATAAAAATGGAGTAAGATCTTCAAAATTGTAAGGCAAAGTTATTTTTAGCTAGTAATTCTAAATCCAGCTAAATCTATCATGTGTGAGGGTCAAATAAAGGCATTTTCAGGCAAGCAAGCAAGCAACCAAAAACTTTTGTCTGTTCCTTTTCTGCAGAAGTTATTAAAGAAGACAGTACATTACTTAAATGAGGGAATAAACCAAAACAGGAAACCAAAAAACAAAGGCTCTAACATAACAGAGAGAGAGAGAAAGAGAGAGGCAGACAAGCGCAGACAGACACAAGACAGACCATGCTGATGGAAAACCCAAGAGGACAGGCAGGAAGGTGGGCAGCAGGCCCCGGCAGCACTAAGCCAGACGGGGCTCTGGGAGAAGAGATTCTAAAATCACTCTGGCAGAATAAAGTGATAGATCTACAGCTGAGGGGAAATCAGGAAAGAGATCCCTCCTACTAAGGACTTTATTTCTTTCATTTTTTTTCTTTTAATGTACATCTACAGCCACTTTGGCAAACAATTTGACCATTTCTTAAAAAGTGAAACATAAATTTACAACAGGACTCAGAAAGCCCAACCCTATGTATTTGTCCAAGATAAATAAAAGCATATGTCCCCCTGAAAACACACAATGTTCACAGCAGCTTTATTCCCCAAGTGGAAGTAACTCAAGTGCTCATCAAAGTAAAGGGTAAGCGAAATGTGGCATTCCCCATAGAACGGAAAATTCGGCATGGAAAGGAACAAACCACTGACACAGGCTGCAAATGGATGAACCTCAAAGACATGACATGACGCCAAGTGGAAGGAGCCAGACACCAAAGAAGGCATATAGTAGGATTCACTTTATAGGAGATGTCCAGAAAAGCAAGCCGGTAAGACACAGGAAATAGATTAGTGGTTGCCTGGGACTGGGGGAGGGATCAAGGAGTGACTACAAATGGACATGGGGATCTTTGGGGGGCAACAGGAATGTTCTGAAGTTGCAGAACTCTATACACTTCACGAAATCATAGACTTGTGTGCTTTTAAAAGTGATGAATTTTATGGTACATAAATTGTATCTCAATAAAGGTGTTAAAAACTGAAAGCCTAACATAAGACACATAAAACATTTTCTTTAAAGTACATATATATGGGGTGCCTGGGTGGCTCAGTCGTTAAGTGTCTGCCTTCGGCCCAGGGCGTGATCCCAGAGTCCTGGGATCGAGCCCCACATCGGGCTCCCTGCTCTGCTGGGAGCCTGCTTCTTCCTCTCCCACTCCCCCTGCTTGCGTTCCCTCTCTCGCTGGCTGTGTCTCTCTCTGTCAAATAAATAAATAAAATCTTTAAAAAAAAAAAGTACACATATAGGTTTTTTTAAAAGGTAAAACAAAAAGAAAACTACATGGATGGACCTTGAAAATATTATGTCCATTGAGAGAAGCCAGACAGGAAATACTGCACGTTGTATGACTCCATTTCTATAAAATATGGAGACAAATCCACACAGACAGAAAGTAGGTAAGTGGTTGCCAGGGGCTAAAGCTTGAGAGAAAATGGGAGCGTGCCTGCTGATGGGCACAGGGTTTTATTCTGGGGTGACAAAAATGTTCTACAGTTGGGGGGATGGTTCTGAAAATATTCTAACCACCACCAAAACCTGTATTTTAACAAGCAAATTCTATGGTATGTGAATTTTATCTCAATAAAGTTATCAAAACAAAAAGATGATGATGACAATGTTCAACTCTGGGGTAAAGACAAAATGTTTCACCAGCAAAAAGGAAATGGAATCACCCTCCATGCCCAGCCAGGAGCAGCGCTGACAGGGAGCAAGGACTCTGGAAGCGAGGAGATGAAGGGGGGAGTGTCAGCCACCTTGTTCAGGGAAAATCAATAGTCCGTTTCCTTCTGCTCCTCCCCCTGCTTGTGCGGGCTCTCTTTCTCTCTCACTCTCAAATAAATAAAATCTTAAAAAAAAAAAAAAAAGAATTCTTAGTGGGCCACCTGGGTGGCTCAGTTGGTAGAGCATGCAGCTCCTTTTTAAAACTTCTTTAGAGAGAGAACACAAGCAGGGACGGGGAGAGGAAGAGAGAATCTTAAGTAGGCTCCACACCCAGCATGGAGCCCAACACGGAGCTTGATATCACGACTCCCAGAGATCATGACCTGAGCCAAAATCAAAGTCATACACTGAGCGAACTGAGCCACCCAGGCTCCCTGAGCATGTGGCTCTTGATCTCAGGGTTGTGAGTCTGAGCTCCACACTGGGTCTGGAGATTACTTATAAATAAAACTATGGTAAAACCACCTGGTAGCTCAGTCAGTTGAGCGTCTGTCTGCCTTCCACTCAGGTCATGATCTCAGGGTCCTGGGGTTGAGCCCCAAATTGGGCTCCCTGCTCAGTGGGGAGTCTGCTTCTCCCTCTCACTCCTGCCCCCCTGCTCGTGCACACTCTTGCGCTCTCTCAAATAAATAAAATCTTTAAAAGGGGGGGCACCTGGGTGGCTCAGTCGGTTGGGCATCAGACTCTTGATTTCTGCTGGGGTGGTGATCTCAGGGTCATGAGATCAAGCCCTGCCTCAGGCTCTGCACTCAGCACAGAGTCTGCTTGGGATTCTCTCTCCCTCTGCCTCTCCCCCTGCCCCTCCTTCTGCTCTCCCTCTCAAAAAAATTCTTAAAAACAAAAACTTTAAATAATCAGATATTGGATTTTCTGGACTAATTTTTCAATGGGTAAGAGCTCCTTTTTGCTCAATTGTTCCTTTTCACACCATTCTGTTCATGTGCAGAAAATAGACCATCTATGTATGTGTATGTATGTACATATTTTTCATTGTGACAAAACACATATAAAATTTTAACCATTTTTAAGGACATAGGTCATAGACCCTGCTTTCAATTCTTTTGAGTGTATATGCAGAAGGGAATTACTGGATCCTATGGTAGTTTTATTTTTAATTTTTTGAGGAACCACAATATTGTTTTTCACAGTGACGCACCATTTCACATTCCCAATTGTGCAAAACTATTTCAACTTCTCCACGCCCCACCATCATCTCTACATCCCCACTGCATCCCCAGTAGCACTTGTTTTGTTTTGATAGCAGCCATCCTAAGGGGTGTGAGGTGGTTCTCATGGTAGTTTTGATTTGCACTTTCCTAATGATTAGTGATGGTGAGTACATTTTCACGTGCTTTTTGGCCATTTGTAGGTCTTCTCTGGAGAAATGCCAAGCCCTTTGTCCACTTTTCATTTTATTTTTTAAAAATATATTTATTTGTCAGAGAGAGAGAGAGAGAGCCTGTGTGCATGAGTACAAGCAGGCAGAGAGGAAGAGGCAGAGGGAGAAGGAGGCTCCCCACACCGAGCAAGGAGCCTGATGTGGGACTTGATCCCAGCACCCTGGGATCATGACCGAGCCGAAGGCAGACACTTAACCTACTGAGCCACCCAGGTGTCCCTCCTTTGCCCATTTTTTAATCAGATTTTTTGTTGTTGTTGAGTTGTAGGAGTTTTTATAATATAGTCTGAATATTAGCCCTTTATCAGATATGATTTGCAAATATTTTCTCCCAATCTATAGGCTGCCTTTTCACTCTGTCGAATGTTTTAACACAGTTTTAAATTTTGATGTAGCTCAGTGTATCTATATTTTTCCTTTGTTGTCTGTGTTATGGGTGCCACATGTAAGAAATCATTGCCAAGCCCAATGTCATGATGCTTTTTTCCTATGTTTTCTTCTATGAGTTTTATAGTTTTAGCTCTTACACTTAGGCCTTTGACCCATGTTGAACTAATTTTTGTACACTGTTAAGTGAAGGTTCTTTTGCATGTGGCCGTCCAGTTTTCCCAGCACCATTTATTGAAAATACTATTCTTTTCCCCAACCACTGAACCATACCCTTGTGGAAAATAATTTGACCATATATATATGGAGGTTTATTTCTGGGTTCTCTATTTTATTCCATTGCCTTATATACCTGTCTTTACACTAGAACCACACTGTCTTGATTACTGTAGCTTTGTAGCACGTTTTAAAATCAGAAGTGTGAGATTTCCAACTTTGTTCTTCTCCAAGAATGTTTTGGCTATATGAATTTTAGGATGGAGTTTCCTATTTAGGCAAAAATGGTTTTTGGCATTTTGATAGGGATTGTACTAAATCTGTGGATTGCTTAGGTAGTACTGACATCTTCCTGAATCTTCCAGTCTGTGAACATGGGATGTCTATTTATTTGTATCTTCTTTAAATTCTTTCAGCAGTGTTTCGTAGTTTTCAGTGTACCAGTCTGTCAACCTCCTTGATTAAAATTGTTATTCTTTTTGATGCTATTGAATATGGAGCTGCCTCCTTCATTTTTTTTTCCTGTTTGTTCATTGTTAGCGTAAAGAAACATAACTGAATTTTTGTGTTGATTTTGTATCCTTAAACTTTGCTTAATTATTTTATTAGTTCCAACAGAGGGGTGTGTGTGTGTGTGTGTGTGTGTGTGTGTGTGATCCTTAGGGTTTTCTACAGATAAAATCATGCCACCCGTGAACAGGGATACTTTTACTTCTTCCTTCCCAATACTGATGCCTTTATTTTCTGGTCTAATTGCTCAGGCTAGAATTAATTTCCAACACCATGTGGAACAGAAGTGGTGAAATCCTTGTCCTGTTTCTCATCTTAGAGGAAAAGCTTTCAGTCTTTACTACGGAGTAGGATGACCACTGTGGGTGTGCCCTATATAGCCTTTATTATTTCTAGTAGTCTCCTTCTAATCCTAGCTTGTTGAGTATTTTTATCATAAAAGAATGGTTAATTTTGCAAAATGTTTTTTCTGCATTGAGATGAACATGTGGTTTCCTCCCCTACATTCTGTTAGTGTGGTGTATTACATTGATGGAGTTTAGTTTGCGGAACCATCCTTGCATTCCAAGAGTAAATCCATTCAGTTATAGTATATAATCCTCTTAATATGCTGTTAGATTTTGTTTCCTAGTACTCTGCTCAGAATTTTTGCATCAATGTTTATGGGATATTGGTCTGTAATTTTCTTCTGGAAGCTCGTTTCTGGGAATTTTCTGTTTCACCTAGGTCATCCAATTTGTTGGCATACAATTCTTCAGAGTGCTCTCTCATAATCCTCTTTATTTCTGTAAAATTGGTAATAATGTCAATTCCATTTCTTCTTTTAGTTATCTAGGTGTTTTCTCTCTAGTCATTCTAGCTAAAGGTTTGTCAATTTTGATCTTTGATTTCACTGATTTTTCCCTACTGTTTTTCTATTCTCTATTTATCTCTGTTCTAATCTTTATTTTCTTCCTTCTGCTAGTTTTGGGTTTAGTTCATTCTTCTCCTCCTAGTTCCTTAAGGTGTGAAGTTAGGTTGTTGACTTGGGATCTCTCTTTTTTTAATGTAACATGTACAGCTGTAATTTCCCTCTTAGAACTGTTTTCACTGCATCCCATTGGTTTTGATATGTTGTGTTTTCATTATTTTCTAGTTTCCGTTGTGATTTCTTCTTGACACTGACTGTTTAAGAGTGTGTTATTGAGGGGCGCCTGGGTGGCGCAGTCATTAAGCGTCTGCCTTCGGCTCAGGGCGTGATCCTGGCGTTATGGGATCGAGCCCCACATCAGGCTCCTCCGCTAGGAGCCTGCTTCTTCCTCTCCCACTCCTGCTGCTTATGTTCCCTCTCTCGCTGGCTGTCTCTATCTCTGTCAAATAAATAAATATTTTTTTTAAAAAGTGTGTTATTGAATTTCCATGTATTTGTGAATTTTCCCATTTTCCTTCTACTGTTGATTTCTAGTTTCATTCCATTGTAATTGGAAAGCATACTTTGTATAATTTCAATCTTCTAAATGTATTGACTTCTTTTGTGGTCTAACATATGGTCTATCCTGGAGAATATTATATGTGCATGGGAGGAAAAAATGTGTATTCTGCTATTATTGATAGTTACTGTGACCTTCTAAGTCCCCAAGGCTCTGTTCACCTTTCTTTGTTCACTTGTCCCAAAGATTCAATAATTTCAAATGTCCTGTAAGTTCCCTTAGTCTTTCTTCTGACCAATGGAGGCTTCTATTCAACCCGTCCAATGGATTTTTCAATTCAGTTACAGTGTTTGTCTTTAAAATTTTTCTCTTTGTTGGTATTCTCATTTTGTTCATATATTGTTATCCTGATTTCCTTTAGTTCTCTGTTTTCCTTTAGCTCTTTGAGCACATTTAAGACACTTTTAAAACATTTGTCTAGTATGTCCAACGTCTGTGTCCTCATGGATAGTTTCTGGCACTTAATCTTATTCCTTTAAATGGGCTATGTTTTCCTCTTCCTTTGTATGCCTTGTGATTTTGTTGTTGAAAATCAGCCATCTGAATATACAGCCACCTTTCCCAGTCTTTGCGGACTGGCTCTGTTAAAGACCTTCCCTAATTAGCATGGTTTGTTCTGAACCTTGGGACCACTGTGGGGTGAAGGCTTAAGGTCTTCTTAAGTCTTTTCTGCACATGCATCTTGCCTGCACCTGTGTGTGAACTTTTTTTATTCCTAAGTATACATGGCTATTTTTAAATGTCTTAATTTCACAGAAAGTGTCACCCAGTTTCTCAATATTCTTAAATATTGTTGTATCCCTCTACCCCTAATCCCTTGCCCCAGGCATCTGCAGCTCTGCAGTCCCCCTGTGGCTTTCAGCAGCACCGTATGCCACTTTCCACATCTTTTCACAGCCTGAGAACTGAGCTTCCAGTCAGAGAAAACAGAGATCAGTCCCTCAGACAGTCCCCCAGACAAGCTAGAATGTTGCAAGTAAGGTCTGCCCTGCTCCATCCTATTAGGAGCAAGGATTTTCAAACTGGGCTGTTGCTTCCTTCAGACCTTCTGTGCCAGGTGGGGAGCGGGTGCGGCAGAAGGGAGTAAAAATGTCACAAAAATTCCTACCGTTTCGATGTGGCTTTTTCTTGACTGGGCGTTCCTGTAGACCTGTGACTGTTTTCCAGAGCTTCTGTAAAGTTATTTTAACTGTTCTCTAGTTTCTTTTCTTGTGGGGGGGGGGGCAGGGGGACGAGGGGTTGGGAGTTTCCTAGACTGCCAGTTTGAAACATGTCAGAATATATTTTCAAAGTTTGCTTCTTCTCCCTGAATTTATAAAATAACAGTCACTTCTAAGATATATTGAGAGGTTACTATGTGCCATGTTCTGCTCTAAGCACTTTATAGGTATCACATTATTTAAAAGCCTCAAAAGAACTGTAAGAGGCAGGCACTGGTACTTTGCCCATGTCACAAATGAGGACAATGAAGTTCAAAAACCATCTTGTCCACAGGACCACAGCCAGTAAGTGGTAGAGACAAGGTTCCAGCCCCAGCAGCTTGGTTCTGAACCCTTGCATTTGACCACCATTTTACACACAGCAGAATTAACCACCTCAGGTCCCTTTGTTCTGACTCTTCTGGTCTAGGATGCTTTGTTCAGAGTCCAGTGAGCATCCAGATGTTTTCTTCTAGAGTCTAGAAAGCACGAGCTACCTTTCAGGTTTAAGAGGAAGGTGGTTCAGGGGCGCCTGGGTGGCTCAGTCATTAAGCGTCTGCCTTCGGCTCAGGGCGTGATCCCGGCGTTCTGGGATCGAGCCCCGCATCAGGCTCCTCCGCTGGGAGACTGCTTCTTCCTCTCCCACTTCCCCTCCTTGTATTCCCTCTCTCACTGGCTATGTCTCTCTCTGTCAAATAAATAAATAAAATCTTAAAAAAAAAAAAAAGAGGAAGGTGGTTCAGCTTATCAGAGGCTCTGTGAGCACTAGTGGTGTTCAGGTGAGCCTCAAGGTGGGGGAGCAGAGTGGGAGAGTCAGCCTTTTAGCTGGGAAGCCTCCATTACATTGATACCTCTTCTACCTCTTCCACGAAGTGCTAGTTTCTCCAGGACAGACTCCTCCAATCCCGTGCCTGAGGAAACAGCCCTGGCTGCTGGCATTTGGGGAGCAGGGCAGAAGACATGGCTGTCACCTGTCCCCATAGAGAATTTCTCTTAATTCCTCTGTTTTCTTTTCTTTTCTTTTTTAAGATTTTATTTATTTATTTGACAGAGAGGCAGCGAGAGAGGGAACACAAGCAGGGGGAGTGGGAGAGGGAGAAGCAGACTGCCCACTGCTGAGCAGGGAGCCCGATGCGGGGCTCGATCCCAGGATCCTGGGATCCTGACCTGAGCCGAAGGCAGACACTTAATGACTGAGCCACCCAGGCGTCCCTTAATTCCTCTGTTTTCAACATCTACAGCTCCCCTCTGCTGGGCCTGGTGTCTCTTATTTTTCCGACTTTAAGTCCAAGTGCTATCCAACAGAAACGTAATGCAAACCACATTTCAACAAGAAATGAAATTAATTTTAATGATTTAATTTAACCCAATATATTAAAAATATTCTCATTTCAACACATCAACAATGTAAAAAAGTATTAATGGGGTGTTTTACTTTTTCGTTGTACCAAGTCTGACAACTGATGTGGACTTTACACTTGTAGTCCACCCTTGTTCGAAATGGCCACATTTCAAGTGCTCAATAGCCACATGTGACTCATGGCTACTATACAGGGCAGTGTTGGTCTACAAAATAAACTTCCTGTCTGCCGCTGGGAGAGTCATCTAGCTCTGCACAGCAAGGAAGGGAGACAGGTGGTGAAAGAGAATCCCACCAACCCCAATGCAGTCCAATGTCAGGTGCCCATGGGCCTCAGTATTTAGAGCACCAAGCCTTTCAGTGGTGCTGCCTGTCAAACCAGCTCATTTCCTAATCATCTCTCCCTCAAGAAGGCTCATGGTTATAGTTTCTCTGCTGTGCTAAGTTCACTCTCCCCCTGTTAGCTTTTCTTGAAGAAAAAAAAAAGTCTACATAATACCTGACATATTCCAAAGAACATATGTAACACATACGTAAGAAATAAAACCTGATAAAAAAATATAGTTGTGAGCCCTCCACCCCAACCCCCACCCTACTTCAGAACCCAAACATCAGCTGTTGGATTGTGTCTCCTGGTATTATTCCTCTGTCTCCCCACCGGGGAGGAACCAGGAGCCCAAATTTTGTGTATCACCATTTTGCCATTTTTGCTTATCACGCCCGTATGTACCTGCACATAAGGCAGTGGTCACTTTGCTTGTCTTTACTGTGTTGTCCTTTCTGGCAATTTCCCTTTGTCACCTACATGTTGCCCTTAAGATCCACGGATGTTGCTGCAAGGACCTACTACTCACTGTTGTTGGTCCGTAATATGCCATCATGTGAACACGGACATTTGGGTTGTTTCCAAGATGTTTACTGGTATGAAGAGGGCTGCAAGAATTTCTCTAGAGCTCCCCCAAATGGAAATCCCGGATCACAGAATAGGAGAATGTTCAACTTTACAAGTTAATGCCAGTTTTCCAAAGCAGGTGCATCAACTTGTCTGCCTACCAGCACCAGATAAGATTTCCAAGTCACTCACATCCTCTCCAAACTTGGTTTTGTCAGATACCTTAATTTCTGCCAGCAGACATCTTAATTTTTGCCAATCTAAATAACTGTAAAGTGGAATCTCACTGTGGCCTTGGAATTCTAATGAGGTCGAGTATCTTTTTATCTGTTTAAGCCCGGTTCTTGTTAATTCTTCTGTGACATGCCTGTGTGTCTTTTGTCCATATGCAGGAGTTCTTTATATGTGCTGGACTGTAATCCTTTACAGGCTATACATATTGCAAATATGTTCCCACTCTGTGGCTTGTCTGTTCACATTCTTTACAGGTACCTCTTGAAAAAGGGAAGATTTTAATTTTAATCTAATAAAACTGGTCATTTTAATTTTAGAGTTGATTCTTTTTGTGACTTAAAATAAGAACACCCGTTCCTACCAAGGTCATAAAGGTATTCTCCTAGATTGTGTTCTAGAAGTTTTTCTTCAATAAACCTGAAACTTGATTTTTCTGTACATTGTGTAAACGTTCTTTCCCAACTGTCACGGTGCTATGACTGAGGAACCTACCCTCTGCCCAGTGATACGTAATCCCACCTGTGCCATATATTGTTTCTCGGGTCTGTTTCTGGCAGCTCTTCTGTCGCATGGGCCAATCTGCGCTTCGCCAAGCCAACAATAACATAAGCCTTGACACAGGTAAGGCAACTGCTCACGCCATACTCTTCTTCAGAGTGTCCTGCAATATTAGGACTTTATTCTTCCACACATTTTAAAACTGACTTGTCACATTTCCCAAAAACCCCTGTGGAGATGCACGGACTCCACAGATCAATATAAAAACAGGCCACTTTACCGTACTGAGTCTTCCTAGCCAAGAATATCCTGTCTCTATTTATTCAAATCTTCTTTAATGTTTCTTAATAAAGTCACACATTTTTCTCCATTGAAAAATTTAATGCATTTTTTGTTAGTTCCCATTTACATCAAAGATGGTTCGGGCAGAAGAACAGAAACCACGCTAGGTGTTTCAAAAATAAAGGAGTTTAATACTTGCATTAGGTACTTGCAGAACAACTCAAGAGGCTGGAGTGTGTACAAAAGTGAGCCACCTCTTGCTTTCCATTCCACCTCTGCAGTTGTAGTCCAGAGTCAGGAAGCCGTCCACAGGACAGGAAACCACAGAAAACCTCTGCCAATCACAGCTGCTCTGCAGCCCTGGCCAGAGGAGGCTATGGAGGCCGCTGTACTCATTCACCCACGCACCCCACACCACTGCCAGAGGAAGAGGAGTCCACCTCCCTTCTACCTTCCAAACTTCGTGGGAAGGATCTCTGGGGCTAATGACAGCCAAAGCCTGCTGGCAGTGGGTCTGAGTAAGAAAGCTCCAGCCTTCCAGCCCCGGAAATGCAGGCAACGTATTGAATGCCCAGACTATATCTAGCACACCACCCATTTCCTATCTTCCAAAAACATGCTGAAATTACTGGTCTACTGTTCCATCTTTTCCCATTTTATATCTTTTATATCTTCTATACTCTTTTACTGTAATTTTAGAAGGCTTTCAGGAGGACAATGAAATAATCTCATATGGTCCCTCTCCAGAAGTCCTGAACCCCATGTTCAAAAACCTGACCAAGCATGGCTAGAGCTTCCCCATATAGAGGTTTATTTAAACTCTCCCCATATAGAGGAAGGCCATGGCAAAGGTAGTTATCAGCTAACTCCCTGTTCACATTTCCACACTCCCCTCCCCACACACAAGGATTTTTCTTCTTCTTCTTCTTCTTTTTTTTTTTTTTGGTAGGGGGGATTGTTAATGAGGATTTAACATATTCATGATGTTTTTTAAAATTTAATTTAAAAAAAAGAAAATATGACAAAATTTCAGCAATTATTGATTCAGGAAAGTGAGAAACAAGTACTATATTATTCCTCATATATTTTCATAACTTACATTTCTCAGAATCCCAGCTTTAGGAACAATCAGAAATCAAAGCTTACTGATCACCTGGATCATGGCGTGGCACTACACCACGGGACAGACATGGTACCAGACACAAGGGGAGGCCAGGAGTGAGCCAGGAGGTCTGCAAGCGCCTTAGCCCCCCCACCCCTCCTCAAACACTCCTTGGCCCTATCAGGGCTCCGTGAGTCTCCGCACACTGCCGTGATCATTGTGCTCTCAGTGGCTAGAGCCGGGAGCACACTATCCACTCAGAACTCCAGGCTCCTGTTGGATAGACTTTATTTCTCTGTTTGGGGAGAAAACATATCAACCTTTGTAACCTCAAATCTTAACACTTGGGGTGAGCGACTTGTGACCTCCTGTGCCAGACCACGTGGCCCAGAAGAGAAATCAAATCTAGTCTCTGCCTTTACCAAGTTCCTGGGTTTGCCAAGTCTACAGTGGATGGAGAGATGAACAAGATGAACTGGAGTGCATACCATTGTTTTCAGTACCTACACAACAGAACAGTTATTACACACAACCTTAAAAGCTAAGGCAAAAGGCACTTTGACAACTGAGCCACCCAGGCGTCCCCCAAAAGGCACTTTGAGATCAGCAAATAAGTCATCCTTCCACTTGAAAGCCAGGAAAGAATCACTTGGTTCTTTTTTCAGAATATTCTCTAGGAGGCTGGATACGAAGTCTCATCCCATAAAGCAGACCCAGGGAAGCTCCCAGTCACAACCACTGGTCCTCAGCTGAGAGAACATGGAGTATCCATATCCTGAGCACAGGGTAGTTCATGCTCTCCAGGCTGTGACCTAAGGATCCTTCCTTAGGTGGGCTCCCAGACACAGGGCTGTCCCAGAACCTTCTGCCCCAGCTGCAACCATTCAAACTCATTTGGAAAGGTAAGAACCTCAACCAGAGACATGTATAATCCAATGAACAGGCTCAAGGTATAATTGGTATCCCCTCTAAAGGCCATCTTTTCAGGCAAACAGTCAGACCAGACCACCTCTGCTTCTTATTTTATTTTTTTTAAAGATTTTATTTATTTATTTGACAGAGAGAGAGACAGCCAGCGAGAGAGGGAACATAAGCAGGGGGAGTGGGAAAGGAAGCAGCAGGCTCATAGTGGAGGAGCCTGATGTGGGGCTCGATCCCATAACACCGGGATCACGCCCTGAGCCGAAGGCAGACGCTTAAGCGCTGTGCCACCCAGGCGCCCCTGCTTCTTATTTTAGAGCCCCCTTCAAAGAACTGTCCCGAGCTCAAATGTCACCTTGTATTTGATACCCGACCTGATCCCCACGGTTGGAGGTAACTGGTTTTTCTTCAGTACCTGACCCATAGGAATTACAACACTCCTTCCGTTTACCGAATGTTAAAAAGGACCTCTGTCCTCGGCCAGGTCACACTTAGGAAGAGGACAGGTGTCCTGTTTTCGGAGAGCTCACAGTCTGGAAGGAGATCAAGCATGGCCCACAGGTTATGGTGAAAATTACCATTCTTTTTTTTTTTTTTTAATGAATATATTCCCTTTTGTGTGACTATGTTGTGGTTGAAGTTCCGGGATTCTAGAGAGGTATTTGGTGTTTTGTTGTTGCTGTTGTTTTTAAAGATTTTATCTTATTTATTTGACAGAGAGAGAGAGAGAGAGACAGCCAGCGAGAGAGGGAACACAAGCGGGGGGAGTGGGAGAGGGAGAAGCAGCCTCCCAGCAGAGAAGCCTGACGTGGGGCTCGATCCCAGAACTCCGGGATCACGCCCTGAGCCGAAGGCAGACGCTTAACGACTGAGCCACCCAGGCGCCCCGAGAATTACCATTCTAGATGCTGTCAGAGAAAGAGAAGAGGGGCTGGCAGAAGACAACCTCCACCCCAAGGGCCCAGAGATGCCTGCTTGTTGTGGTATCATTTGAGCCAAGCCTTGAAGGACAGGCAAGATCTGTCCACATATAAACAGAACAAGAGGATCCCGGGCAAAGAGAAAGGCATGAATGAAGCATTTGGCTAGGAAATTCATCATGGGGTGGGCACAGGAAACAGCCCAGCTGAGCCGCTAAAGGGAAAATGGCAATAAATCAGGTTGGTAAAGTAGAACCAAACCAGAATGTCAAGAAATTTAAATGTCAGGCTGAAGAGTTATTAGGTCTGAGGTTCTCAAGGCAGAATAAACACACCTTCTTCTTAGGGACTTTATTGGTGCCACCCGGGTCTTAAACAAATTACTCTCTCTTTGTGTGTGTGTGTGTGTGTGTGTGTGTGTGTGTGTGTTACGGGCAAATGCAAGATACTACATCTTCCATCCTAACCCAAAGAACCAGGGATGTAGCGAACACCATTACTCATGAGGTGTGTTACACTCCGTGAGGGTGCTGGGGCAGAAACCAAGTGGAGAACCAACAAGTTTAGACTTTCCGTGGCATCTGCATATATCTTTAGGAGCCCATGCATTGTCAGGAGAAAAACCCCAGTGAACAATTACTAGGGACAGAGTGAGCAGGATGGATTGGCACAGCCAAAGCCAGTCTGATGACCCTCATCAGGATTCTAGCCAAGTCTCAGAAAGCACCTACCTCCAAAGCCAGGCAAGGAGGAGGCAAGAGGGCACATTTCAGGGGCGCTGCTCTCAGGGTTAGCAGTGCCAACCAAAACGTGGCATCCTGGGCACCTCTCTTGCCTCACCCCAGCCCTGACCCTGCGACTTTGCAAATTCTGGGATCTGCCTGCGTTGGGCATCTATTTTTAAAGAAAGAGAGGAGGGGAGGGGGTCAGCTCAATAGAAGCTTCCAGTGAGTGGATACAGCACAGGCTGCAGCGGACGCCATCCCCCCTCATGGAAGCACAATCACGCAGCTCTGATGGACAGGCGGGGCCGCAGGAGGCCACCTGCCCGACACACTCACCTGGACAGTCGGCTTCGTCGCTCTCATCCTCACAAGTCACCCAGCCGTCACACTGCCAGGGGAGGGGGATGCACTGGATGGCGCCGCTACGACAGGCAAACTGCCCAGGGTTGCACCGCAGCTCTGTGGAACCAAAGGGCAAGAGGCCGTTGAGGAAGCGGCAGCAGCAGTGGAGACCTGGGACAGCCAGGCCTGCCGCCGCCCGGGCCCAGCAGCGCGGCCTGACTCGGGCAGCCTGTCCACAGCCCGCCTCCTCAGGGGCCTGCGCGTGGGCCCGAACAAGGAGCCAGGAGCCGTGCCCACCACGACACGAGTCCCCGGAGCAATGCACCCCCAAGACATCGCTCTTTATGTGCCACCTCAAACACACTTGCCACGTTTCTGCTGAGCCAGGCTCTGCGCTAGACTACAGAGGTCACAAGAGGGCACGCCTCCCACCGCAGGAGGGATTCTGGGTCAACAGGAAAGACACACACACGTTTCTGACAAAGAGCAAATCAGGAGGGCGCACCACAGAGTGCTCAAACAGCACGAAGGAAGGAGAAACTGCCTGCACCTGAGGGGCTCTGGATCCTTCTGAGAGAAGGAGGGATGTAAACAGGGTTCCCAAGGTAGGCTGATGGTTTCAATGGACACATATAATGTAATAGGAAGGGAGAAAACATTCCAGAAAAAGTAAAGCTTACAGAAATGTCACGGGGCAGGAGAACATGCCAAGTAGACGGTGTGCGAGCTGACAGACGAGAAATCACTGGAGGTAAGATCAGAAATATAAAAAGGGTCAGACTGTGGAGGCTTTGAGGGTACGATAATTCTGACCTTTACTAGGAATGTTATAGGGAGCCAGAGGTTATTTAGTTAGTAAGTAACATGATGAGATCTGTGTTTTAAGCAAGGCGGAACTGGCAATGGTTTCTGGAAGCAACTGTAATAGGGGGAACCACACGAAAATAATCAAATAACTCCGTAAAGTGAGGACTTAAATTGAGGCAGCGTTGGCAAATCATAGTCTTCGGGCCAACTCCTGCCCTTCCCACTTGTTTTTTAAATAAAGTTTTATTGGAACATGGCCACGAATATGTATCGTCCGTGGCTGCTTTTGAGCTACAACAGCGAAGTTGGAATCAATGACTAAGAGAGACTAAATGACCCGCACAGGCAAAAGTATTTCCTCTGGTCCTTCAAACCACACTTGTGAAGTGAGGTGACAGCTGCTACCTAGACAAACATGGAACCAAGGAAAAGCACTGAGGTGTGCGGGATGAAGTCCTGCACACGAACATGATAACACAGGAAGAAGAAACAAACAGAGCTCTCTTACCATGGGCCTGCTCGCTCTGTGGTCTTCCTTGTCCTGGAATCACTCCACTGAAATCCAGGAAGAAAAAGGAAATACCCCTACCCCTGAGTCCTGTCCCATCACTGGTCTAAGTAACCAGAGCCAAGCATCACTCTAATTAACCAAGGTAGATGAACCTCCCAAATTAGGCAGGACATAGAAGCTAGGCCTCGGCCCTCCCCACACCACCACCCCAGGATGCCACGCAGGGAACCGTGTACCAGAGCATCAGTACCTTCACCAGAGAGCCTCTTCAGAGTGCTCGGCAAGCAGAGACAACCCACATCACCCCCAGGGTCAGGCATATGTCTGGGAGTCTTCCACTCTGAGGCAGGGAAGGGAGGAAGGGCCAGGGAAAGCAATCACGGATCCAGTGTTCGCTCTTCTCCACCTGCCACTACACACTGTGGTCAATCAATCAATCTCACCATAAGGAAAGCCTCTGGTAAATATGTGACACGGACAAAAGAGTCACAATGCTGTATGTGTATTTTATAAAGCCTTCCGGCCAAGATGGGAGTTACAGGGATAGATTTAACTGCCCACCTGAAACAACTGGGAGAAAAAAAAGGGACAAAATATTAGGAAACAGCAGTTCTCCAGACACTGTCATCAAGCAACAAAGAATAGTGATCCCTGAGTCAGGGAACATGTAAAGTGAGCCTTACTGCCTCAAGAACATTTCCAGGCTACAAAACAGGGAAAGGGACTCCAGGGGTGCAGAAGACTCTTTGAGGTAAGTGGATGCAGCTAAAAATTGGGGGAAATCAAGGCAGGTAGCACTCACAGGACAGCTCTGAAGAGTCCTGGAGAAGAGACAGTGGCCCAAAAGTAAGACTCCAGAGATCTAGAAAGGAACCCCTCAGGGAATGAAGCAGAGTACTGATCAGTGTGTGGTGTGAGGAAACTACCCCAGGTCACCATTTAGGATAGCACGGAAACAATAATCGANNNNCAGCAGGACCACAAACAGTGCCTGTTCTCAGAAGCCAGTCTGGAAAAACTCATAACCTGTGGGGCACTGAATCAAGTACTCAGAAGAGTCCTGCCTTGTTAGTGGAGAAAAATGAATTCCAGACTAAACGCAGCCTAACGACAATTAAAAACCAACAGCTAAAAGGTTCAAACAGTTTCCAAGTCACATCCTAGAACAAAGCTCGAGAATATTTATAGGAAGGCAAAAATACACAGTAACCAAAAAAGGCAAAACTCACAAAGTCTGGCACTCAATAAAAAAATTACCAGACATGCAAAGAAACAGGAAATTATGAACAAAATGAAAAGAAACTCAATCAAAACTGACTCAGAAAAGGAACAAATGATAAGAGTAGACAAGGACATTGAAGTTAAAACTGTGTCCCAAATGCTCAAGAAGCTAGAGGAAAAATCAAACATGTTCAATAGACATGGAAGACTTTAAGAAAGAGGCAAATCCACTCCTAGAGATGAAAACGGCAAGGCACAGGACGAACAGACTCAGTTTCAGAGGAAAAAATGAATGACTTGACCACAACAACAGATACTCTGAAACACTGAAAGAAAGGCTAGAAAACAATGAACTGTGAGCTGTGTGATACACAGACTTGGGGGGTGGGGAGACAGACAAAATATTTGAAGAAACAATAACAAAAACATTTCCCAATTCGATGAAACCCCACAGATCCAAGTCACTCAGTGAACCCCAAACATAAGAAATAGAAAGAAAACTACTCCAAGGCACATCACAATCAAATTGCTTAAAACCAGTAATAAAGAGAAAATCTTAAGAGTAGCCAGAGAAAAAAAGACGTATTCCGCAGAGGAAAACAAACAAACATGACGGCAGATTTCTTGTTAGAAACAATACAAGCTGGAAGATGGTGGAGCAACATTTTGAAGTTCTGAAAACAAAAAAAGGAGTCAACCTAGAATTATTTAAAGCAAAAACATGTATCCTACATTGCGGAAGTAGAACTTCGACAATGCCAGCACGAAAGCTGGGAAGGGAGGAGAAGCACACCATCTCAAGCCTCTCATACTATACGTAAAGCAGTCTGTCCTGCGAAGGTCAGCTGCAGGGTGTTCAAGACGAATACCACAAAGCCAGCTTGAGTTTTTAACAAATAAGTCAAAGAAGATGACAAAATGGAATAAAAACACTCAATCCAAAAGGCAGAAAGAAAAAGAAAACAAGGGGCGCCTGGGTGGCGCAGTCGTTGGGCGTCTGCCTTCGGCTCAGGGCGTGGTCCCGGAGTTCTGGGATCGAGCCCCACATCAGGCTCCTCCGCTAGGAGCCTGCTTCTTCCTCTCCCACTCCCCCTGCTTGTGTTCCCTCTCTCGCTGGCTGTCTCTATCTCTGTCAAATAAATAAATAAAATCTTTAAAAAAAAAAAAAAAGAAAGAAAAAGAAAACAAACAGATGGTACAAAGAGAAAACAACAAAACGGCAAATTTTAATTAATTCTGCCTTATTAATAAATAGATGAGGTGATCTAAACACCCCAGTTAAAAACCAGAATTTTCACACAGGTAAAAAAACAAGACCCAGTTACATACTGTCTAAAAGAAACCCACTTTATAGAAGGACATACTTAGGTAAAAATAAAAGAATGGAAAAAGATACACCGTGCTAACACTGATCAAAAGAAAGCTGGAATAGCCAAATTAATATTACACAAAGTAGACTTCAGAGCAAATATTACCAGGAATAAAGAAGGTCATTTAATAATGACAAAAGACAAAATAATCCTAAAATGTTTATGCATCTATAGCAAAGCTTTAAAATATGAAGGAAAAACTGCTATCATTGACAAATTCACAACTAATTTCCATCCCCTCTCCCAATTACTGATAGAAGAAGCAGACAGGAAATCAGCAAGGATACAGATAACCTGAACACCACCAACCGACATTTCCAGAACTCTCTGGCCAACAACAGCAGAATACACATTATTTTCATAAGCGTGTATAACATTTACCGTAATAGACAATATTACGGGCCACAAAACAAATTGCCAATAAATTTATGATGATTCAAAGCATACAGAGTATGTTGTTTAGCCACAACGGAATTAAATTAAAAATCAATGGCAGAGAGATATCTGGAAAATCCCCCAACTATATGGAAACAATTGACACACTTCCAAATAGCCTATGGGTCAAAGAAGAAATGAAAAGGGAAATTAGAAAGCATTTTAAATTGATGAAAATTTGTGGGACACAACTAAAACAGGTCCCAGAGGCAAATGTACTGCATTAAACTCCTGTATCAGAAAAGAAGGTCTCGAATCAGTAATCTCAGCTTCTTCTTTAAGAAATTAGAAAAGCAAAGCAAATGAAACCCAAAGCAAACAGCAGAAAAGAAATTATGAAGATTGGAGTGGAAATATACAAAACAGAGTATTAGAGAAAATAATGAAAACAAAAGCTGTTTTTCTATAAGATTAATAACATTAATAAACCTCTAGTCAAGACTCAGGAAAAAATTAAGAACACAAAATACCACTGTCATGATATCACTAGGATTTCAGAGATTTTAAATAGGATAATAAGGGGAAAATAATAAGGCAATAGTACAAACAACTTTATATCAGTAAGTTCAACAACTTAGATAAAATAAATTCCTTGAAAAGCACAAACTACCAAAGCTCACTCAAAAAGGCAGCCCAGACACCTGAGTAACCTTACAGCTACGTAAGAAACTGAATTTTTAGTTGAAGCCTAAGAAAATTCCAAACCCTGATGGCTTCCCTGGGAAATTCTACCACATATTTAAGGAATAAATAAGACCAACACTTTTTTTTCTTAGAATTTTATTTATTTATTTATTTATTTATTTATTTATTTATTTGAGAGAGAGCATGAGCGAGCAAGCAGGGGAAGGAGCGGGGCAGGGGGGCGGCCGGGGAATCCCAAGCAGACCCCACGAGCTGAGTGTGGAGCCTGTTGCGTGGCTCGATCCCACGACCCCAAGACCACAACCGGAGCTGAAACCAAGAGCCCAACCAACTGTGCAACCCAGGTGCCCCAAAATAAGACCAGCTCTATACAAACTGTTCCAGAAATTAAAATATTTAAAATTGCCTTAACAACTGCATCAAAAAAATAGGAAATACTTAGGGATAAATCTAATGACAGATGTACAAGTCCTATACATTCAAAATATGTATGAAATATATATGAAATAAATATGAAAATATAGTATGAAATTGCTAAGAGAAATTTTTTAAAGACCTAAACCCATGGGGACATATGAAGTGTTCACGGATCAACAGACCAAATGTCGTTAAGATACCAATTCTAGGGGCACCAGGGTGGCTCAGTTGGTTGAGTGACTCTTGGTTTCAGCTCAGGTCATGATCTCAGGGTCCTGGAATTGAGCCCCACACTGGGTTCCCCACTCAGTGGAGAGTCTGCTTGAGGATTCTCTCTCTCTTCCCCTGTTCATGCTCTCTTGCTCAAAAATAAATAAATAAAGCTTGAAAAAAAAAAAAGATACCCATTCTACCCACATCCATCTACAGATTCAATCCAATCCCATCAATATTCATTCCAGCAAGCCTTTTTGTAGAAATTGACAAAACGACTCGAAAATTCGAATGAAAATGAAAAGGACTTAAAATACCTAAAACAACTTTGGAAAGGAAGAACAAAGTTGGAGGACTTATACTATTTGACTTCAAGAATTACTGTAAAGGTACGGTAATCAAGATAGTATGCCATAAGCATCAAAGACAGGCATCAAGATCAATGGAACCAGAGTACAGTCTACAAGATCAATAGGCCCATGTATGTGGTGGTAATTTATAACCAAGGTACAAAGGCAATTCCCTGGAGAAAGAACAGTCCCTTCAACAAATGGTCCTGCGACAACTGTGGATATCCATCAAAAAAGAAAGAAAGAAGAAAGAAAGAATTTTGATCCATTCCTTGTACCAAAAACTAACTCAAAATAGATCATAGACCTAAAACTATAAAACTTATAAGAAAACACAGGAGAAAATCTTTGTGACTTTGGGCTAGGCAAAGATTTCTTAGATACATATAGCCAAAGCATGATCCATAAAAGGAAAAGTTGATAAACTGGGCTTCATCAACATTGAGAACTTTTCTTCTTCAAAGATACTGTGAAAAGAATGAAAAGACAAGTCACATACTATGAGAAAACATTTGTAAATCAAATATCTGACAAAGGGCTTGTACCCAAAAAGTATAAAGAACTCTCAAATGTCAATAATAATAAAACAACCTACGTAATTTTAAAGTGGCAAAATATTTTAAAGCACATTTAACCAAACAAGATACACAGATGGCACATAAGCACATAAAAGATATTCAACATTAGTCACTAAGGAAATGCAAATTAAAACCATAATGAGCTACCATTACACACTTATTAGAATGGCTAAAATTAAAAAGAATGGGGGCGCCTGGGTGGCACAGCGGTTAAGCGTCTGCCTTCGGCTCGGGGCGTGATCCCGGCGTTGTGGGATCGAGCCCCACAACAGGCTCCTCCGCTATGAGCCTGCTTCTTCCTCTCCCACTCCCCCTGCTTGTGTTCTCTCTTGCTGGCTGTCTCTATCTCTGTCGAATAAATAAATAAAATCTTAAAAAAAAAAAATTAAAAAGAATGACGGTATCAAGTGTTGACAAGTATGCGAAATAATTGGAACCCTGCTACACTGCTAGTACGAATGTAAAATTGTACAACTACTTTGGAAAACAATTTGACATTTTATAGAAAGCTGAATATACACCCATTATATGACCCAGTCATTCCACTTCCAGGCATTTACCCAAGAGAAAGGAAAGTTACATGTCCATACAAAGAGTAATTTTATTTGTAACAGCCAAAAGCTAGAAACACGTTATGTCCAAAATAAGTGAATGGATAAACGAATTGCAGTACTGTGGACTATTTACTCAGCAATAAAAAGGAAGGAGCCGGATGCCTGGGGGGCTCAGTCGGTAAAGCGTCAGCCTTCAGCTCAGGTCACGATCCCAGGGTCCTGGCATCCAGTGCTGCGTCGGGCTCCCTGCTCAGCGGGGAGTCTGCTTCTCCCTCTACACCCTCCCCCCCATGCTCGTGTGCTCTCTCTCTCACACACACACACACACACAAACAAAAGGAATGAGCTGTTGATACGCGCAGAAACATGTTTTTTTTTTAAAAAGCGGCCAGCTATAGATTTTGCCAAACCCTGTCCTAGAGTGTAAGCGTAGGGATAAATCTTTATCCTCCACCCCATACCCAGCACCCAGCACAGGGGGGCACTCACTAAATGTCAGATGAACCGAACTGCTCACAGATCTTCCTCTATCCTTTAAGTCTATAGCAAAGTGTCAAAAGTTCTCTGATATCCCCAGGAAAGGTCCTCTCCCTTCCTGACTCACCTGTAGTACAGGAGCTCTTCTGACAGCAGTCCCATGTGTGAGTCACTGGTTAATACATGTGAATTGCTCATTCAAAAAATATTTACCAAGCGCCACTTTGTGCCAGGCAAGTGTCCTGGGCCAGAGTGGTAAACAAAGCAGGTAGACCTGGGACATGACGGAGCTTGCTTCGTGTGGCGGGGACTGACACACAGTTGCTTGGTAAGTCAGCCAGCAATTCTGCTGGGTCCTACTAACATAATTCAAGCTGCAAATCAACATTCCTTTTCCTTTTCTTCCTCAATATCCTCTTAAGTCCCTTTGTAAAGCGTCCGGCACAATTTCTGCCACCTCTAAAGTTGTTCAACAATAGTCACAACCTCTGCCCCCTACTGGCTTTGCCAAGGGCCTGCCCCAAACCTTTCTTGTGATGCCTATCTCCTGGCTAGCAAATGGGAGACAAAGGCAGGCCATTCCTAGCCAAGGGATTGTTGACACTTTTCAAAATAACCCATGCCCTAAACTCTGTAAGTGCAAGGCCACAGAACCAAAATGAGAACTTCGCACTAAGCAGTTCTCAAACATTTTCATTCCCAAACCCCCTTATGCACATGAAATTTCTGAGGACCCCAAAGATCTTTGGTTTCTGTGGGTTATATCTATCAACATATACTGTATATGTATACTGTACTGTAACAGAAACATATACTGTATTAGAAATTAAAACCAAGGAATTTTGTAAACACCAGGTTCCCAAACATACACTCAAAGGTTAAAACACATATGACCTGGCAATTCCACTCCTAGCTATATGCCCAAAAGGAGTGAAGGTAGGGACTCAGACGCCTGTACACTGATGCTCACAGCAGCATTACTCACAATAGCCAAAAGGTGTAACAACCCAAGCATTCACCAACATCAATAAACACGTGGTATATCTATTCAATGGAATATCATCAGGTCAGAAAGAAATTCTGACAAGTGCTACAGCAAGGACGGACCTGGAGGACACCGTGCTCAGTGAAACAAGCCAGACACAAAAGGACAAATACTGTACGATTCCACTTATGCGAGGTGCCGCAGAGGAGTCAAATTCAGACACAGAAAGGAGCGCAGAGATTACCAGGGCCTGGGGGCAAGGGGAACGGAGAGTTGTCTAATGGGGATAGAGTTTCAGTTTGGGAAGATGAAAAGAATTCTGGAGAGGGATGGTGGGGACAGTGGCACAGCAGTGTCAATGTACTTACTGCCACTGAAGTGTACGCTTAAAAATGGCTACAGTGGTAAATTTTATGTTATGTGGGTTTTACCACAGCTTTTAAAAAAATCCTTTAAAAAAGAGAGAGACAGAGACAGAGAGGGAGAGAGAATCCCAAGCACGCAACCCATTAGCCATCAATCACATGTCAAGTGGCCTCTGGCAATGCCACTGCTCACTGGTGAGAGAATGAAAGAGGCTAACCACCCCTTGCTATTATTATGAAAATGGTTTTGACCTTGCAGAGCCCCCAGAGACATGCAACGTTTGGGAATTAGAGGATTCGGGGCCTGCAGAAATTTAGAAGCCTCTGCAATACAGATTCTCTCTCTGGATTCAATTTCTTCGTCAGCAAGCGTTGGCCTCATTTTAAATTATGTAAGCTGAGCTGTCTCAAATTACTGTGTGAAATTTAGTATGCGGCCTTAATTGTTTGGAATCAATTTCTCCTAACATCTGTCCACAGAGAAACAGAGGAAGACAGGGAAGAGCGGAAGCACTCATGTCCACAGCCACAAAGCTCTGGAAATCGAAAATCTCCAGCCAGGAAATGCAAGAGAGAATTGCATCCCATCTCCTCCCACTGCCCCCAGCCGGCTCCGAGGGTCTGCACAGGGCAGAGGTGCACCCTCAGACACAGCCCTCCATGCCTTGCTGGAGTGCCCACCCAGGCACCAGGAGGCCCCAGTCTCTTAGCAGACCCGCTCCCAGGTGGGCAGTGCAGCCTCCATCACACCGCTCAGACATTCTTCCTTGGAAAGAGCAAGAGCTGCTTCCCTGGGTCTCATTCCACCCCCACCCAAGGCAGGACTGGGACAGGGATATTTATCCGGCACCGCACCACACACCAGCGGCAGAGGGGAAAGAGGATCTGAAAATAAGGCTCTGCTGTGTAAGTGCCAGGACAGGTCTAGGAGAACGGCTCCTGTGGGATGCTGGGTCCTGTCCAGCACCATGTCAGGAACTTGTTGTTCCCTGGCTGGAACTTGAGCCAGGCACGTTGCTCTGGACACCCTCAGGAGGGGACAGAGATCACTGCGGACAGCTCAGATCACTAACATACAAAACACAGGGCATACCTGCTAAAAGGGCCTTCTGAAGTAGTCACCTGTGTCCTCAGGTAAGAGTATAAGAATAAGGGGCTTGAACAAGGCCTCAGGATGGGCAGCACGTGCACCACCAGAGACCACAGGGAAAGCCTACAGGGAAAGCCTACAGGTCAAGGGTACAGCCTGGACCAGTGCCACCAAAGCAGGAAAGGAGCTCTCTGCTTGGCAGGGGCTCAGCAGGAGATAAGACTAAAAGGCACTGGGGGGCAAGCTGGCCTCACGGGATGTGCTATGGCTCCAGGACTGGATGCTGCAGGCAGTGGAGACCTCCAGCAGAACACTGATCGGCAGCAGGAGAGAATGGTTCTGGGAGGGCAGAACTAGGAGATGAGGACAGCATTACCAGGCATTCGGAATGGTTCCCAGGAGATCATTCTAGAATAAACCATGATTAAATTATAAACTTGTTGCCTTTTCTACAGTGTTTTAAATGCCATTTGTCCTTCCACGAGGCAAACGGCCACCTCCATCCAGCCTTCCCCCAACGACCCCTCCATTCAGGTTCTTGGGACCCCTGGAGCTCAGCAGTCCCTACAGTCACCCCTGCAACCCCGTCAGCCCCTCTCCCAGTGGCTGTCACTTCATGGCACCAGTGAGATTGCCTGTAACCTCCCTGCTTCCTGACACAATGTGGCAGCCCTCAGTTGCTGAACAGTTTCATGTATTCTGCCACCTGGAACGATTCTGTGAGGCCCTCTGAAGAGGCACATGCTCTCCGAGGGATCCACCTGGAGACACGGAAGATGCGAGCAGAGTGCTGGGACCTGGGGCTTCTGCACAGCACAGCCTGCCATGGGGCTCAGCAGCGAAGCCCAGTCAAGGCTGCTGTTAACGGGAGCGCTGGGCATTCCTCAGCTCTGGCAGGCATCAGGGTTACAGCAGGAAGGACAGAGTATCTGAATGTCAACACTGCAAGGAACTCAGAGACCAGCTGGCCCCGTGATTCTCACACATGAGGGCCTAGCATCCAAGGGGGAGTGGGATGTGTGTGGCTCATGAAGACTACAGTATGGAAGTTTTACTAGTAAAATTTAAATTAGGAAGGCCAGAAACTGCTCTATTTATCAGAAAATCCATCTAGTCTAGTCAGCTCATTTCACAAAAGGGCTGACCCGCCTGCTCCATTCGTATGGCAAGTCAACAGCAGCAGAACAGGAACCAGAAGGCAGGCTCTGGCTCCTCCGCCCAGATCTCTATCCCAAACCAGCTCGACTAAGTGGGAATCAGGTCTCAGGTCAGGAATCACAGCCACCCCCAACAGGATGCCCTGCATTCTGATTTGGGGCATGGCTAACCCATCCTTCCTCAGAGGGCTGGGCCCAAACTTTCCAATTCTGACCCATTTTCCCTTTGTTAAGACAAAAAACACAGGACTTATGAAATGTAGTGCCTCTGTGGAGGTCAGCAATACAAACCCCAGAGACGAGGAGTGTCTGACTACTGGATAGGGACCTACAGGGCCAGGTATGTACCAAAATACTGTGGTTTTGAAATACAGCCAAAATTCTTTGCTATGCTTTCCAAAATGCCAGTTGCTCCCTACTCACTGTGACCACCAAACCCATTTCCAAACTGCCCTGGGGCAGGAGGAGAATCACCCTCAGTCAGCCCTCCACATGGGAGGGGAGACTCATCTGACTGCTGAGTCTGAGTGAGGACATCCCCTGCTCTCCTGTCACCCTGCCAGGCAGGTGACCCAGCTCCGCTGTGACAGCTGACGGGGGGTGGGAGGTGGGAAAGGCTGCCATGCTAGGGGAAGCCACTTTCTCCTATCAGCCAAGGAGTCCCAAGGCTGATGCTAGAAACCACCACAGCAGAACAAAGTGACAAGGCCCAAACTTCAGTATTTACTTTTTACAAGTCACAAGCATTTTCTACACCTGGGAGATGGACTGACCGTCACTTACGGTATCTTCTATCTTCAGATACTGCCCAACTGGGACACTGGCTCATTGCCTTGCCTTGTCCTCCAGCTTCTTCTTAAGTAGATGTCTGGGGAAGAAGGCCCTGCTTAAAGTAAGTTATCTTAGAAGAGGAGGGGGAGGCCCAAAGGAAAAGGATGTGACTGGACAAGATGAAAGAGGAGAGAGAGGCAGGTTCACCAAGCATCTCTATTAAATGAATGACACTTTGAAGAAAAGAACAGCAACCAGCAATCAGTCTATATTTTACGGAGGTTGGGGTGGGGGACGGTTCGAATGTGGGAATAAGACCAGGGCAAGAGGGTGGGGTAGAGCTGGAGTAATAGCTATCTTGCATCTGATGTAACATCCATTGGCTGTTTCATCCACCACTCAGACCACATTTTGATGACAACCATAGTACAATATAACCAGTTCATTCCAAGAGAAACAGCTGGAGCAAGATCAGCTTCCTGTGTGTTCATTTTGCATGCGCCAGGCAGTGTACCAAATGCCTCGAATGCATTATTATATTTAAATCCTTAAGACAAAACTGTTAGCACAGTCTTGTACCTCTTGCAGGCCCGGCACTGCTAGATGAAAGCAAGAAGAGCACACGGTCTTTGCCTTCACAGAGCTCAGTCTAGTAAGGAAGCAGAAGATCTTCACTACCTCGGGGCAGCAAACAGTTCTTAGAGAAACACAGAAAATGTAAATGGAAAAGAAAAAAACTGATAAACTTCAAAATTTAAAACTTCTTTGATCGAAAGTGTGGTGAAGATATATAGATCAATGGAACAGAAAAATACAGAGCCCAGAAATAGACCCACATAAACGTGGCCAACTGATTTTTGATAAAGGTGCAAAGACAATTCAGTGGGAAAAAGCAGCCTTCAGCAAGTGGTGGTGGAACAACTAGACATACCCATATCAAAAACTGAACCTCACATTGGATACAGAAATTAACTCAAAACAGACCAAAGACTTACATGTAAAATCTAACCCTATAAAACTTCTGGCAGAAAAATAATAAAATCTTTCTGAACTTGGGTTAGGCAAAGTACTTACATCTCTAAAAGCATGATCTATATTAGAAAACAATGTTATAAACTAAAATTCATCAAAAAACCAGTGGTTATGAGGTGGAAACCTCAAGGTAGGAAGAGGGGCTGACTACAAAGTGGCAGCATGAGGGAATTTTGGGGTGATGGAACTGTGTTCTGCATCTTCTGTGTGGGATTGGTTACATGACCCTACACATTTGTCAAAGCTCAAAGAATGATATACCAAAAAGGAATTTTAGTGTACTAAGTTAAAAAATAAAACACATACTTTAAAAAGTACAGTTAAGCAAGAATAAAAATAAACAACAATATAAAAGAAAAAAAGTACAGTTAAGCAAATGAATGGGTAAGTCACTAACTAAGAGAAAACACTTGCAACACCCAAGTCTTTTTAAAAATCTTTTATCTGGAATATACAAAAAACTCCTACAATAAATATAAAATATAGATAATAAAAGAGCAAACAATCTCATAAAAAATGGGCAAAAGATTTGAACAGAAACTTCTCAAAAGAAGATATATGAATGGCTAACAAGGACATAAAAAAAATGTCCAACATCATCACTCACAGGAAAAGGCAATTAAAACCACATGAGGGAGGCGCCTGGGTGGCACAGCGGTTAAGCGTCTGCCTTCGGCTCAGGGCGTGATCCCAGCGTTGTGGGATCGAGCCCCACATCAGGCTCCTCTGCTGGGAGCCTGCTTCTTCCTCTCCCACTCCCCCTGCTTGTGTTCCCTCTCTCGCTGGCTGTCTCTGTCTGTCGAATAAATAAAATCTTTAAAAAAAACAACA
This sequence comes from Ursus maritimus, assembly GCF_017311325.1. Lineage (NCBI taxonomy): Eukaryota > Metazoa > Chordata > Mammalia > Carnivora > Ursidae > Ursus > Ursus maritimus. The sequence continues at coordinate 2,630,164 of NW_024425897.1, forward strand.
ACAACACATGAGGTACTACTACACAATAGAAAGGCTAAACTTTAAAAGTCTGACAACATAAAATGTTGGTGAGACTGTGGAGCAACTGGAACTCTTACACAATACTGATGGGAATGTAAAATAGCACAACCACTCTACAATTAGGCAAGAAAAAGAAATAAAAGACATCCAAACTGGAAAGGAAAAAGTGAAATTACATCTGTTTGCAGAATACATGATCTAAAGATTCCACCAAAAAAAAAAGTGTTAGAATAAATTCAGCAGAGTCACAGGACACAAAAATTAACACACAAAAATCAGTTGTATTTCTATACATTGACATGAACAACTTGAAAAGGAAATTAAGAAAACAATTCTACTTACAAGAGCATCAAAAAGAACAAAATACTTAGGAATAAATCTTACCCAAGGAGATGATATACCAGTATACCAAAAACTACAAAACACTGCTAAAATTAAAGATGACACAAATAATGGAAAGACATCCCATGCTCATGAAATGGAAGACTTAAGACGTCAATATAAACTAAGCAATCTTTATCAAAATGCCAATGACTTTTTTTTTTTGCCAAAATAGAAAAATCTATCCTAAAATTAGTATGGAATCTCAAATGACCCCGAATAGCCAAAAGAATCTTGAGGAAGAAAAACAAAGTTGGAGGCCTCACACTTCCTTATTACAAAACATATTACAAAATTCCAGTAATCAAAACAGCATGCTACTGGCAACAACACAGATATACAGGCCAATGAAACAGAACAGAGAGCCCTGAAATAAACTCTCACTTAAGAGTGTATTATTTAGAAATGATTTCTTGGATATGATACCATAAGAACAGGCAACAAAAGCAAGAGTAAACAAAAGAACTACATCAAACTTAAAGAAATAACAAAGTGAAAAGACAACCTACAGAATGAAAAAAAAAATTACAAATCATGTATCTGATAAGAGATTAGTATCCAGCATATATAAAGAACTCCTACAATTTAACAACAAAAATACACACAATACAATTTAAAAATGAGCAAAGGGGGGCACCTAGGTGGTGCAGTTGGTTAAGTATCTGACTCTTGGCTCCCGCTCAGGTCGTGAGATCAAGCCCTGAGTCGGACTCCACACTCAGCCCAGAGTCTGCTTAAGTTCTCTCTCCCTCTGCCCCTCCACCACACCACATGTGCAAGCATGCACACCCCCCCCAATAAATAAAAATTTTAAAAATTAAAAAAAAAATGGGCAAAGGATGTGAGTTAGACATTTCTCCAAAGAAAATATACAAATAGCCAACAAGAATATGACAAGATGTTCAACATCACTAATCATTAGAGAAATGCAAATCAAAACCATACAAGATACTACCACATACCCTCTAGGATGATGAGAGAGAGAGAGAGAGAGAGAGAGAGGAAGAAAGGAAGAAAGGAAGAAAGAAAGGGAGGTAGGGAGGAAGGAAGGGAGGAAGGGAGGAAGGGAGGAAGGAAGGAAGGAAGGAAGGAAGGAAGGAAGGGGGAAAGAAAGAAAAAATAACAAGTGTTGGCAAGAATACAGAGAAACTAGAACCCTTGTGCGCTACTGGTAGGATTGTAAAATGGTGCAGTCACCATGGAAAACAGTATGGAGGCTCCACAGTGAATTAAAAATAAAATTACCATATGATTCAGCAATCCCAATTCTGGATATATATCCAAAGGAACTGAAAACGGGACCTTAAAGAGATATTTGCACACCCATGTTCATAGCAGCATTATTTACAATGGTCAAGAGGCAGAAGCCTCTTAGATGACTCATAGATGAATGGATAAATAAAATGTGGTATATTCATACAGTTTAATATTATTCAACCTTAAGAAGGAAATTCTCTCATGCTACAACCTGGATGAACCTTGAAGACATTATGCCATGTGAAATAAACCAATTACAGAAAGACATATACTGCATGATTCCCCACTTATATGAGGTTTCTTTCTAAGTAGTCGAACTCTCAGAAAATGGAATGCCATGAGCTGGGGGTGGGGGGAGGAAAAGGGAAGTTATTGTTCAGTGGGTTAATGAGTTCCAGTTTTGCAAGATGAAAAAGTTCAAGATCCATTGCCCAACAGGGTGCATTTCGTTAACACTACTGTACACTTAAAAATGGTGAAGATGGTGTATATTATGTTCTTTACCACAACTTGAAAATTTAAAAAAACAAACAACCTAAACTTTGTTTCCCTGGATCCAGTTAACAGTCCTCTGAGGCCAGTTTTATTGCGATCCCCACTTAGAGAAAACAAGATGAGGTCTCCTCCTATCCCTCCCGGGGCCAGTTTCCGGTATGTACAATGAGGTGACAGTGGCCGTACCTAACCCTCGCAAGCACACACGAGACACGGAGGGATTTTAAAGTCACAAGGGAAATATTAACACCGGATAAACTCCTGCAAGAAAACAGGCCTGGAAGTCTGAGGCACTCTAAAAGGAGATGGACACTAAGGCCCAGTCATCAGAAGATTTGCCCCAGCTCCTCCCTGAGGTTAGCTCAGCGGAGGCAAAGCTCTGACACCTGCATGAACCCACACGGAGCTCACAAAAGCATACAGCTTTTCATTAGTGGGCCTCTTTTTAAAATACTCAAAGATTACAATGACAGCTTGAAAGTTTCATTTCATACACTTATTTCAGAACCAAAATCAAGAGTAGGAGTCAACACATCAAAAAACTCTGTCTAAAAGCAGGGTTATCATTAGGGTTCACTAAGCTACTGCACAGCTAGTGCTCAGCAGAGTGCATGATGCTCAGAAATGGGGGGGTGGGGTAGCAGAAGGATGGTGGTGATGATGATAACGACAACACCACCAGCAGCCAAGAACCAAGGCCAAAAGTACAGGACCAGGCCAGCAGGGATGCCTTTGGCTCCCGGCAAGCCGAGTGTGAGGCTGCCTGAAGGACATTTGTAGGGACACAGCCATGGGCAGGTGAGATGGGGGGTTAGCACCGTGACACCAGTGGCCAAGGCCATGGGAAGACGACAAGAAAAGCGGGTGGGCAAGAAAGTTCAAGCTGAAAAGTCGGGAGCAAAGAGACGAGAGGGAGCAGAGGGCAAAAGAGCCGAGTACCTACTGAAGCCGTGCGATATCAGAGCGTGAGCTCTAGCTTGCCCAGGTTTCACATACTGGCTCCACCACTTACAAACTGTGTGACTCTGGGCAAGTCACTTATTCTTCCAAGCTGTTTCTTCATCTGAAAAAGGTTGATATAAGTACCTGCTTTCTATAAAAAGGGCATCACACCTCACACTGCAATTATAAAGGAGAAAAACACAACAGCAACTAGACAGAATTTTATAACATTGTTTTATTGTGTGTCCTAACCATTTTTGAGGTTACTTTTTGGTTTTTTAAACTATTACCATTATTACATTTAGTTATATGAAATGTTTTAAATACCTTGTTCTGATCATCAACTTTTATTAATGCTTCTTAAGGGATAATGTAGCCACATGGTTCAAAATCCACAAGGAGGTGACAGGTAAGATTATTAACAAGACTTCTAAGCTTCTTAAAATGTCCGTGTTTCCTTGATTGCAATCAGAGGGTGCTGAGGTGAGCAGGGGAGGCTGCTAAAACACTAACTCCCAGAATCGGTCAGCCAGGTCCAAAGAGCTGTGACAGCATCAGTGTCCACACAAGATGCTGGTGGAGCCGGAAGCCATGAGCCCTGGGAAGGTGCCTCTTCCTTCGCAGGTGGGCGCCAGGTGGTGGTGCCTCTATCTCTCGCAGTCCCCCACAGCCACGCAGCTCTTTCATCTTATTTTGGAATCATGGTACAAGAGGCAGAGCACCCGGCTCAAGATAGCAATCTTCAGTTTCCAGTTTCTGCTTCTTCTACTTAAAAGCCAAGTGATGCCACCAGGCAAGGTAATTATCCTCTCTGAGCCTTGGCATCCCACTTACTAAAACAGACCTACCACCTGCCTCACTGCCTCCCTCCCAAATAGGACTGTCAGATGAAGCATGTGCCCATCTATGCCCAAACTTCTGGCCAAGCTCAACCCCACCTTCAGACAGCCCCCCATATCACCACACACCCCAGAGACTATCAGAGCATGGCACACACCATGGGAAGGATGGTGGAACTGGGAGCTTATTAAACAAACTTGAGCTCACATGACCCCAGACATCTAAACCCTCCACTTATTTTCCCAAAGCAGCAGCTGAAATTAGAAAGTGACTTGCCAAAATTGCACTGACAAAATTGTCACTGACAAAACTAGGATAACAAGGTCTCAGGATTCTTAGAAATGAAAAATAACTCATTTTTAAATATTCAACTATTACAAAATAACTTTTCAAATGAACTTTCGACTATGGGATAATTTAGGTTTACAGAAAAGTTCCCATATGCCCTCACCCAGTTTCCCCGTTGTTAATATCTTACACTACACTCTACCATGGCACATTTGGCCTAATTAGGAAACTAACATTGGTACCTTTCTATGAACTGAATTCAGCCTATTGGAATTCCACTGGTTGTTCCACTTATGTCCTTTTCCTGTTCCAGGATCCAATCCAGGACACCACACTATAGTTAGTATTATAAAGTAATTTCTAATATGCTCTATCAGAAGACTTTAAGGTTAACAAAATTAAAAAACTAACTAATAGCACTTATTAATGTGCTTTCTCTTTACTGATGGTGAGTGGTCATTTATTCAACATACATAATTCTCTTCAAACCAGAGAAACAAAATTGGAAAAAATATCTTAAGCAAATAGCAATTTACACTAATGAGCTGACTTGTTAAAATTATAAATATCTAGGGGCGCCTGGGTGGCACAGCGGTTAAGCGTCTGCCTTCGGCTCAGGGCGTGATCCCGGCGTTGTGGGATCGAGCCCCACATCGGGCTCCTCCACTGTGAGCCTGCTTCTTCCTCTCCCACTCCCCCTGCTTGTGTTCCCTCTCTCGCTGGCTGTCTCTATCTCTGTCAAATAAATAAATAAAATCTTTTTAAAAAAATTATAAATATCTAGTCATAAAAATGATTTTTAATTTACCCAGGAAAATACAACCTATTCAAAAAGGAGATGTTTCCTTACCGATTAGTGTGATGAAGTAGAAGCTTGTTATAATGAGATTCTAAAAATTACCTCTCTCAATACTCTTTATTTAGTAAAGGTGGTTTCGAATCAGCAGTTGGGGTTTTTTGTTTTGTTTTTTAATTTCAGCTAGGCTCAATGCCCAACATGGGGCTTGAACTCAAGACCCTGAGATCAAGAGTTGCTCACTCTACCAACTAAGCCTGCCAGGTGCCCCCAAATCAACACAGTTTTGAACCTAACTGTATAACAAAAACAAGGAAGAGAGAGAAAAAAATTAATCCAAGTAGCTTTTGGACCCAGTACATGGACAAAAGAGCTGCCAAAAAAATTTTTTTTTCCAAAATTGTACTTAGTTGGTTTGCTGTTGGTAGTGGTAATGGGTGTCGCACTTCTGACACTATTCTGTCCACACGGTAGGACTAAGCAAATAAGTAAACCTACTGATGTTGGAAGCCAGAGTTCTCATTGTAGAAAAAGGCAGATACAAATATGAAACAGGGAAAGCAGGCAAGATCCCATAATGCTGGGTTAGAACAAAAAGACACAGTGTGAACTTAACACAAAAAGAGACACACAGACACACATATGCAGAGAGACAGACATACACACACACACACACACACACACACCTCCCAGCCGGACTGAAAGGTCTGGTAACAGCAACATCCCAGTAGCAATAAACACACCTAGCACCAAAATCTTGGCTTCTAAATACCATCTCCCACTAAAAGAAACCAGTGTTCCATGGAAAAATGCCTGGGGCAGGAAAGATACAAGATTAGCCTGGTAATAAGGAATGTTCGAAATGGATGAGGACATATCAGAAGGATGCAGAAGCCAGCCTAAAGGGGGTTCCCTTTGTAATATAAGTATCAAAATGAATCATGACGATAACAGACTATAACAACTGAAAAGAAAGAAGAGTCCACAAATCCACACTGACAGTAAAAAATGAAAACGAAGAGCAGCTCTCTTTTATAGTAGACTACTACTAAAAGAAAAAGTAAGAGAAAATCACCATTTAGCAATCATCACAGTGGTAACTGATTCAGGCAAGAATCATTAATGGATGCTGAAAAACAATGGTCAAGGCTATCTCCCTACCAAGTACTTGCCAATCACAAAGGGGGAAGGGCACCTTTCCCCAGAGAAAGGTAGCCAATGCCACCCTACCACGTGATGAAGCTTAATATTGCTATTCCCAGGACACACTGAGGGGCAGTGCTTCCAGATGCACACACTGAGGAGGACTCAACCATCTGGGGGATCACACCTGCCAAAAATGCATCAACTGAACTGGATCATAAGGAAACAATCTGATAAACCCAAAATGAGGAACAGTCTATAAAATGACTGCTTGTACTTTTTCACAAGTTGGTAACATGAAAGACAGACAAGAAGCTGTTCCAGATTTTGAAAGATTAAACAGACATCAAAATTAAATGCAATACATGACCCCAGGTTGGATCCTGGCTTGGGAAAATATGTTGTAATGGTACAACTAGCAAAATGGGAACATGGTTAACAGTACTGCATCAATGTTAAACTTCCTAAATTTGGTAACTATACTGTGCTGGTAAGACAATGGCCTTGTTCTTAGGAAATATACACTGAGGGACTTAGAAATGAAGGGTCAAGATGCCTGCAACTTAGTTTTGAATAGCTCCCCCTATAAATACAAAATCTATCTGTACACACATGCCCATGCTCACATATGCGCACAAATATATGGTGAGTCAAATGTTAATTGGTGAATCCAGGTGAACTTTGCAAACTTTTCTGTATGTATGCATGTTCCCAAAGTAGAAAGCTTTTTTGTTTTTGCTTTTGTTTTTAAAGAATGAAGTCTCCCTCTGCCTCCCTTTGAAGGAAGATATTTTGAAATCTTAATTCTTTTTAGAATTAAGCTTCCTCATACCAATAAAAAAATGCTGACCATTGGGTCTTTGGAATTTGGTTTCATTTTTGCCCTTAAGGGACCTCTAAACTGAATAATTTTGCTGATGTCAATGTTCCCCTAAATGGCCACTCTAATTCTAAATTATCCTTGGTGAAATTATGCCATTTAGATAAATAAGCACACAAATTTGAGTTATAGCATAAATACATGTGAAAACCAGAAGCCCAACCTGTACTTGTTGCAGGTCTAGCTTTAGACTGAGACAAATACATGAGGGTCTGGCAACAGTCACTTGGAAGTACTGCCTATGTATCTGTAGGAGTTAGGTCCCCCAGCCTATTGGCCATGCCATCTCTAACTGTAAATCTCACTAAACTGCAGCTTCTGGTTGATGAAAAGTTTAGGTAAGAGGCCTCTCCCAGAACCAGACCCCACAGACAAAACAAAATAAGACTGAGGAAAGTTCTCACAAAATCTTTTTAAAAAGAAAACAAAAAAGTACTGCTATGTGTGCTAGCCTACAACGATCTCCAGAACACTGTCAACTGAAAAACTCAATAAATTATATAAAAAGTATAATTCCACTTATGTAAAATATTCCATGTATGAAAATTTTCTAAGTATTTAAAAAAAAAGTCAACATCATTTTTCCAAACTGTCCTGGGCTTTCACTGTGGCTCATGACGTCATTCTGCATGTGCACCCCGCCTGCACTGATGGGGTGGAGGGAGAATCCGAAGGAGTGGACAACAAACCACTGAGGGTTGCAGCACAAGCCTGCCTCGGCCCTAAATGAACCTCATCCCTTTCAGTCCTCTCACTCTGCCTTGTTAAGACCACAAAGCCAGGGATAAATTAACCGACCCAGAGACCCTAGGAAGCAGCCAGTAGTACTCAAAAGGCCTCTGCATCAGGAGACCTGATGTCAGTCCAGGCACTGGGGGTCCTAGAACATCCCATCTCCCAGCAGACCCTCTCGGATGCCCTCTGCAGTGGCCCCTGCCTTGTCCAGCGCCTCGGGGAGCCCCAAGCAATCTTCTCCACAGACATAAACTCCTATGGAAGGTCCCCTAGGAAACAAGGCTTCCAAGACAGGGAAGAACAGGGTGGACACCTGAAGGCTCTATTTGTCCAGCATACCCGCCAGAGCTCTGCTGTCCAACACAGAGTAGTCAGCAGCTGAGGGCAGACACACAACAAAGTGACCAAACTGATGGCTGGCTGCCAGGGATCTGGAAGCCAGCCTACAGAGAGAGACTGGAGGGGGCAGGGGAATAGACTAGGGACAATGACAAGCCCAAGTAGAGAAGAGGGAGAAAGCCAAAAGGCAAGTTTGGCAGTTCTTGTATCCACCAGCTCTCAAGCAAAGCTTGTGCTGTGCAATGGCCCAGGGAAAGGCAAGCCATGTCCTGCTGCAGGGGGAAGGCTGGTGCCCAAGCCTCGGTGCCCAGCAAGTCCATCAGAGAGGAAGCCCCACCTACTGACGCCAAAGGCTTCCTGCGCAACCCCACCAACCCAGGCCGGGTAGCTGGCGAACACCAACGAGAACATTACTGAGGAAGCCTTCACCCGCTCTCGCCTCGCAGCCCAGCTCCCCCAACAGGAGCAAGCTCCCCTCAGTGTGAGGCCCAGGCCAGCTGGCTCTGCAGGCCCTCCCCCCCCCCNNNNTCCAAAGGCGTTCTTGCAGGCGGCCACAAGGCCCTCATCCTCACCACCCCCACCAGGGGCAGCTGCGAGGCCCGCTGGCTAAGGGAGCTGTTGCTCTTTATGTCAAAATATAAATAGCCATTTGTGCATTTGTTCAATAACTGATTTCTGAGTGCCCACTCTGTGCCAAACTAGGCCCAGGGGACAAAACATGAACGTGACAAAGAGTAAAACGTGTCAGTATGAACAATCCTAGCCCTGTCCAAAGCACTGTGGCTGTTTTGGGGGCTGTAGGAAGCCACATACACCCCCTCTCAGACCATGGGAACGGCTAGACTCATTTAGCACTCACTGTGTGTCAGACAGGCTCAAAGCCACTTTGCTCCGCTGCCTCCCAGGTGGGGGCTCTCTCCCAAGAAACATGCCCTTATGCACGCACACCCATGCACCCAGACTTTCAAGGGGGGGTCCCTACACTCTCTAAGGTCCATTCGGAGCAACATGAATGGTCTTTTTGTCAGACGTGTTAGAGCTCTAAACCCATTGATTTTAATTCTCACAGCATCTCTCTGATGTATGTTCTAATATGTCTGTGTTACAGATGAGGAAACTGAGGCTCAGAACAGTCAGAGAGTGGGCAGCACTAAGTGGGCCCTGATGCCCAGCCATGCAGCTCTAAGGGTCCATGCTCTTAACCCACCACACCGGACTCACCGTGTTCTAAACCACGGCCACTCCTTCTCCAAAAAGCTCGTGTGAAGCAAAACCAGACCTGGGCTTTCCTCCCTCCCAGGTCGATGCCCAGAAGCCCCAGGACACTCTGGGTCTGCAGCTCACGGTGCTCCAACCACGGCCCACAGGCCATTCACCCTCCCCTGGACTTGCCCTGTCAAGGCAACCATGTCCACATGGATGGAACACACAGCCCAGCTTGGAAGCAGGACAAGATGTGACTAACTGTCACTAAACACCGAAAGTCAATTGGTAAATCACACCAGAAACAAAAATATAGCTATCACAGAATAACCATACTTTGAGCCCACCCGTCATTCTGGCAAAGTGTTGGCCCAATATTGGGTTCTCGGGATTACTGACCCACTCTGCAGACTGGAAGAGGAAGGGACCACTCACCAACTTCTCAGCACCCCCAATACAAAAGCACATGGGATGAGGGAACAATCTGGCAGTGTACCAAAGAAAAGACATTTAATCAATCCCTTTCTATCTACTAGGTCCTATGTGTTGTCACTGATACATTTCACTCAGAGTCACGAAACTACCAATGTTTCCCTATGCCAAGTACCAAGGGAGGCAGAGGAACAGAGGTAAGAGATCACCCAGGCAGGGAGGGCAGAGAACTGGATCACTTGCTGTGATCTAAGAGGAGGACAAGCCTCAGTGCAGCCAAACTGCCCAGGGGAGGGAAGAGGTGAGAAAAGCGCTGGTTAGCTAGCCTGGGAAGCAGGACCAAGGAAGGTTGCAGGCAAGAGCAACGTGGGCCAGAGGAACAGGGAAGGCACAGCTTAACAGTGGCAAGACGGTGCAGACCTGTCTGGCGACGTGGGCAACAGCAGCACATTTTCCACTCCTAAGACCAGAACGACCAACTGAAACAATAACCTGACTCGCTGCCACCTGGGCCAACCGGAGCTTTAACCACAGCGCTTCCTGTGCCCTCAATTCTTTCCCGTGGCGACAGTGCCCGGCACACAGCAGGTGGGAGTTGGTGACAGTGCCCAGTACACAGCAGGCGGTGGTGAGGGCCTGTTACAGGGCTGTGGGGAGGCATCCCCATTCATCTCCCGGGGGCTCCAGGTACCAGGACCTTCCTCCTGCTCTCTGCAGTGGCCCAAGTGTTCAGGGGGACAGGCCCACTTACTCTCAAATGGTTCAGATAGATTATGTGTGTGTATACATACATATTCAAGTGCACACACGAGGGGTAAGGTTGAAGAGCTAAAATGCTAACAACAGTCTGGTAGAGGATATGCAGGTGTTCTTTGCACGAATTTTGTTCCTGCAACTTTTCTGTCATTTTGAAATTATTTCCAAATTTTCTTTATATGTTAAAAAAAATTCATTAGCTAGCTAGTGAGGTTGGAAAGTGTGTTAACCCTACTTTCCAACTAAAAAGAATGAAATTGTTAAGCTGAAAGCGCAATCAGCCAGCAGAACACGTTCTGCAGTGTTACGGGGAGGGGGCTGTGAAGGCAAGAGCTCAGAACTCCGCGCCTGGCAAGCCCAGCTGCAGGTTCAACTTCCCAGCTACTCCTATGAGCTTCAGCCACGTGTGCCTGTAAAACAGCCACACTCTTCCTAGTCACTAACTCAAGTGCTGCTCCAGAATCAAGGTGCTGCAGCCACTAGTCCGTTCACCGAAAATTTACCAGTGCGGCACAGACAGCAGGCCCCTCTGGGTCCCTAATGACGAAGGGGAAAAAACCCTGAACTCGGAACCAACTCACCTGGGTTTGAATCCCAGCTGTGCCCAGCGTGCGACCTTAGGCAAGTCATTTGCCTCTTCCAGCAGCTTTCCCAACAGTACAAAGACAGCTTCCAGTCCCGCCACCTCGTCAGGCAGCCTCATTAACACAAGCCTTTTTACAGGGCTGGGCCAGAGCTCATTTGGAGAAGGCAAATGTGTTCTCAGCCATGTATGGTGGGGTTGCCCTAGACTGAGCTGTGGCTAACACCACGGCATGATTTTCTATCATAATTGAAGCCAGAAAAACACTTTCAGAATCAGCAATTGCTGCTGCGTTACCTGCACACATGGAGAAAAGGACAATGAAATGATACCATGATCACTGGCTCCCCAAAAGCCCCTCCACGTTTGTTGCCCCTCAGCAGAGGTCTCCAACCTACCCTTTTCACCACAGCCCCAGGCGGGAGATATAGCACACACCACCGCTGGGCATTATGGCTAACCACAAAAGGGATTTGAGGGTTCTCTCCCTCAGATCAGAGCGTTTAGATCAAACAGAGTTTGCACCCTCACCTGGAGAACCACTGGGTCTGAACCATGGGAAGAGATGTGTCCTGGAGTTCCACAGCTGGGGTTAAGGATGGCCAGGACAGGAGATACACAGCTGCGGTAGACAGAGCCTCGGCCAAGGGCAGATGATGGGAACACAAGCCAACATCTGAGGCCGAAGTCTCATGTCAGCCACTTAGTTTCGTGAGCTCTCTGTGGTTGTTTCCCTATCTGTAAAATGGGGCTAATAGCAGTCATCTACCTCACAGGGGCCACTTGAGAGTTAAGCAACGCACATGTTAGTACACATTAGAACAGCACCTGGCACGTAACACATCCTCAATAAACCAAGATCAAACATGCATTTAAAAGAGACTTTGCCAAAAGCTCTCTTGTTGCCCCCACTCTGTGAAAGGCCTCACACCTCTGCACCAGAGAGGAGCCAAAGGTGGCCTGGCCCCGGTCCTCAAGGAGTCCCTCCCTCCTGGGAAGCAGGTTCTGCCTGATGCCCTCCTCACACCCAAGTACAGGTCTAAGCTGGGACTCTGACAGAAGAATGCAGGTTAAGACCAGGGAAGCCGTCCTTCACAAGCACCAGCCAGCAGACCCCTGCCTCTAAGGACACTGAGCACAACAAGCACCCAAGGAGAACTTCTGACCCTGAGTTAAGACCGGCCCTTGCTGCTCAGCCAAAATCAGGGAAGCAGCTGGAGCCCCCACCCCCACCCCGCCCACCCCGGGGTTTTGCAGAGCAACTCAAGATACCACCAGGAGCCACTGCAAAGTTCTGATCTGGAAAGTCATGGAATGCAAAGTAAACTTCGCCGCTGCAACCAGAGCCACCTCCCCGCCCCAACTCAGACCTAATGTGAGGTCTTCTGTGAAGCCCTCCCCTGCTTCACAGGTACAAATGACTGGCCCTCCACCTCTGCTACCTACCTCTAAGCCCCCATACTCAATGACCTGATTTACATCTAGTTTCTGCTTCCATACCTAAAGGGCACTCCTAGAGAAAGGGGTTTATTCAGTTCATTTGAGCATCCCTAGTGGTAGGCAGACAGTGAGCACCTGAAAACTCTTTCTGAATTGTTGCTGGCCAGTTGGCAGGATACATGGAAAGAGAGCTGGGGACATTAGTCACCTCTATCATCCCAGCAGGAGATGCTGGACCTGGGACCAGAGGCACCCCAAGGAAGACAAGCATGATGTGCGGCTTGGTCCCTCAGAGGCCACCTGAAGGACTGACAGGCAAAACTGGGACCCGAGAGCCAGAACAGAATGATGTCTCACCTCTCTACAGATGCAGACATGTTCTCTAAAGAACTTAATCACAAGAAGCCATAAATCCATTGGCTCTGGTCCTCAAGAGCCCATTCAGTACTCCCTCCAAAGGTAGCCTTTTTCTGGCTTCCATTCCTACTAAGGCCACTCCACAACCAGTCACCCTGCTGCCCAGAGAGCCATCAGAAGCAGCTAGCAACCAGCCCTACTCAGGGAGCCCAAAGAAGCATCACTGGAATGACTCCAGGTTGAGCATTGGCCCAGGGCCTTGGCCACCAAGTAAACACTGGGGAGGAGACAGTACTCTGTAAGGATGACAGAGGCAGAAAGGTGTGTAATGTCTGCGGTGAGAGCCCTGGCTGAGGCATTATGGAGAGCGGCACACCACGGGGCCCCTCTGCCTGCCTTTACACAGAGAGACCCGACAGAGCTCACAGACAAGGGCCCTGGACACTTCTGCCTCCATGGGCCCCTTGCTCCATAAAAAATATTAAGAATCATACTTCCAACTGCATCAGTATAAAGGCAGTAAATCTGTATATGTATATTATAACATTTTCTTTGACCTAAAAGTTCAGGGTTCTTTCCTTGCTGGTTTTAAAAGAAGACCACTAAAAGCATTCACTGTGGGTCCCCAGCACCAGGCTCCCTGTGCTTGATGGATAAATCCGCCCTGCACACGGGGATTGGATTTTTTTGTTGCAGTTCAATGGAGGAGGGGGTACACAAGAAACAGGTAGAAATGAAAATTATCCAGGATCTTCCAGTTGCCATGATTCTGATTCCCCACCGCAAGCTTACTTATAAAAACACAAGCTCCGAGGGAGTTCCAAAAGCATTTAATTATCACATTCAAGTAACACTCCTGAGTGCCTGGGCAATGTCCAAGCTCCGACGGCGGAGACCCGGCCGCAGCACCAGTCTCTGCCCCAGGAAGCTTGCTTCCTGCGTGCGATGCTTGGTGGACTCCTAGTACCTCCGCGGGCCGGTCTCTGAGCTGAGTAGTTCTCAACTGCAACACCTCACTGAGTGACAATAAGCGACACGGCTACCGCTTTCCAGCCGAGGAGCTTCCAGGGCTGAGACGCTGGCACCAAACCACTACTGAGGGAAAACATGGGAAACCAGGTGTCTCCACAAGCTACTCTCTCGACCCCCGCACTCCACCCAGACCTCAGCCGCTGGGCAAGGTGGGCGCGCCCCAGGGGCGCAGCTCCTTGGCCAGATAATTCCCAGGTCCCAGAAGTTAGGTCGGGCCCCGCACATCACTCTCGCTTCCGTCAATCTCAAGGCACGCAGCGCTCCACGGACACGGATCCAAAGGTAACATCCCTCGAGAACAAAGTTCCATGATGTACGAGGAGCTCTGAACCCGGGTAAACTCTCGGCACAGTCCTGGGCGAGGAGCACGGTCCCGGGCGGGGGGCGCGGCAGCCCGGGGGCAGGCCTTCACCGGCGCCGTCCGGGGCGCGGCCCCGCCCAGCGGAGGGACTCCTCGGGCGACCCCGGCCCCGCACACTGCCCGCCCTGCCCTGCCCCCGCCCCCACACACCGCGCCCACCGCGCCGCGCACCTGGCCGCAGCGGCTCGGTGACGGTGAGCACGAGCAGGAAGAGCAGCAAGAAGGCACCGCTGTCTGCCTTGGGCACCATTTATCCTCCGTTCATCGTCCCCGGGGCGGCCGCGTGACCCCGCGGGGAGGCCGGACCGGGCCGGGCTGAGGGTCAGGGGACTGGGCCGGGCTGAGGGTCAGGGGACCGGGCCGGGCTGAGGGTCAGGGGCCGGGCGCGGAAGGGCGGCGGGAGAAGGCTCCGGCTAAGCCGCCGCTAAACTGGGCCGCGGGCTCGCGCGCACTCTCGGCCTCAGTCCCGGGTTCCGACTCCGGCTCCGCGCAAGATGGCGGCCGTCCTGCTCAGCTCCGCGCCACCCCCCGCCCGCGCCGGCGGCGCCGACCAATGAGTGCCGAGGTGGGGGGCGGTGCCTGCACGCTCCCAATGCGTGCGGACCCTTGGCCGGGCGGGGGGCGGGGCCTGGGCGGTTGTACCCGAAAGGGGCGAGGCCTGAGGCTGGAAGGGGGGGGCGGGCACTGAGAGGCGGGCCCGGCGGGCGGGCGGGACTATAAGGAGTTAAGTGTGCCATTGGTTAAGCGGGGAGGTGGGACTCGGAGGTGGAGCCTGGGCGGTCGGGCCTACGGGGGGCGGGGATCCCAGGGCGGGACGCGCCGGGCAGAGGAGGTGGGGGAGGGGTAACCCGGCCAAGATGACGGATACAGAAAGGGGCGGGGCGCAGTGGGACCGATGAGGTGGGGAGCGGAGAGGCGGGGAGCAGCCCAGGGGGGCGGAGCGTAAAGGAAGAGGGGAGGGACAGGGAGCCGAGGTGGACCAGGGTGAAGCGGGACCCTGGGGTACGAGGGGTCGTCACACCCCGCATACCTGCGGGCCCAGGTCTGGTCAGCGGCCCAAGAGTACTCCCTAAAGTGGTTCTGTAAAGGCAGAACCGCTGCGGAGAAGAGATGAGGAAAACGGGAGGAACCCAGACAAGCTTTGAGGAAGTGGGAAGATGGGGGCATGGAGGATCCACCCTGTAAGAAACAGGCAGGTGTGGCTTCCCCAGTACACACTACTGAAAATGTTTCAGATGAGGAAATAGCCTACCGGAATGTCATACAAGAGGAGTTGACAGGGAAACCTAGATATTAGACTGTGGAGCAAAGCTGGCCTCTGAAGGAAGAGCCCTGCCTGGTGGGAAGAGGAGGAAGGAATGTTGGGCACAGCTGCTGCCACAGCAGGCCACATCTGCAGGGAGGAAAGGCTCAGGAGCCCATGCTCCCAGAGCTGGCCTCACACCTGTCAGGGAACAGTGTGACTGTGGAAGAGAACACAGCAGATGGAGTATCCCACTAGGAGAGGAGCAAGCTGTCCAATGGAAGGACCACCAGCCATGCACACAAGGCCTGGCACGGTGTCAGGGGTGGGGAAGAGGGTGAAGATGGGAGCAGAGAAAAGGGGACCCATTTTAGCCTGGCCCACCTCCAGCCCCACTGGTTTACTCCCCAGGAGCCATCCTCCCAAGTCCCTTCAAAGCATAATCCTGAATGTCCCAGGATTCCGGCCTATGACATTCGGGGTCCCTGAGAGAGGTACCCACTCCCTCCAAGTAGAGATGGCCGAGATAAAACCCAAGGCTAGGCCAGACCTGCCTGCCCCTGCTCCCTCAGGTGCAAGACAAAGGGCCTGTCACAGCCGAGGGGCCCCACGGCTAGCAGAAACAGTGGTCCCTGTCCAACACTGCCCTGGCTGCTTGCATTGTCCTCAGGGAGCATTCCCAGGAGCAGCTGCTGCATTCAAAGGGATCTAGGCCCAAACTTTAATGTGCCCAGGGAGCCCAGACAGGGTTACAGGCTGGGCAGACCCCAGGGAGGGAACTCACAGCTAAGAGCAGATATCCCGGCCAGCTGTCCCCCTGCAGAGCCACTGTTGGGAGAAGCAGGCCAGCAAAAGTTCAGATGGGGAGAGTAGGACAGGGAGGTGAAAAGTCCAGCCAAACCATGCAGGGAGAAGGCAAAGCCTTGGCTTCCGAAATTACAATCACTGCTGGGCCAAGAGTCTTTGCCCCTCCTGATCCACCCCTACCTTTGGTCCTCCTGCACAGCCTGCAGGCTGCCTGTGTGGACATCGCCAAGGACCTCTAGGGATGAAGGGAGGGAAAAGAGGTCAGGGATATTTTTCCCCAGCTCCCTCCCTCTGGAGTCACTGCCTCTACACTCTTCCCAGATTCCAGTGACCAACCTTCCCTTCGTCCAGGGGTCTGGGGTACCCAATAGTCTGCTCCCATCTTTGTAAATAAGATGACTTTATTAAACTCTCCTCAGACTGCCCTAACTTGAGTACGTCTTTTGTTTCCTGCTGGGACTCAGACTAATATGACCATCCAACCTGGATTTCCTGGGAGGCCCCATGTCGAAATAATCAACCCCACAAGGAGGCCTGGCTCCTTGTTTAGAAGCACCGGCAGACCAATGTGTTCCCCACAGCCCCCTCCTATCTCGGGTCTCAGCCAAGTGGAAGGGCACTCTCCACTGGCCTTTGGTCCACTCCAGCCCCCTGGCTGGCCTTCCAGAGTTCCAAGTCCAAGTGGCTCAGGCCAGAGCCTCATCCCCCCAGGGCACTCCTCCTTTATGACTTCACCCACTGAAGTCACCTGGGGGGACAATGCTGAACGTTCCACCCCAGAGTCTTGGCCTCTAGGAGGCAGGGACAGCAGGGCCGGCCAGCCCAGAGGACTCTCAGTCCACAGTGTAAATGAGGACGCCACTGGCCCATGTCCTGCAGGGATGTAGACAGCAGCCTCAGAGGCATTGGGTGCTCCCGGCACCATGGATGACTCTGCCATCCTCAAGCGACGAGGCTACATCATGGGGATAAATTTGGGAGAGGGCTCGTACGCAAAAGTCAAATCCGCTTACTCTGAGCGCCTGAAGTTCAACGTGGCGGTCAAGATCATCGACCGCAAGAAAGCCCCCACGGACTTCTTGGAGAAATTCCTTCCCCGGGAAATTGAGATTCTGCCCATACTAAACCACCCCTCCATCATCAAGACCTACGAGATCTTTGAGACATCAGACGGCAAGGTCTACATCGTCATGGAGCTCGGGGTCCAGGGTGACCTCCTCGAGTTCATCAAAACCCGGGGAGCCCTGCAAGAGGATGATGCTCGCAAGAAGTTCCACCAGCTCTCCTTGGCCATCAAGTACTGCCATGACCTGGACGTCGTCCACCGAGATCTCAAGTGCGAGAACCTCCTCCTCGACAAGGACTTCAACATCAAGCTGTCCGACTTCGGCTTCTCCAAGCGCTGCCTGCGGGACGACAGTGGCCGCATCATCCTCAGCAAGACCTTCTGCGGGTCGGCGGCGTACGCGGCCCCCGAGGTGCTGCAGGGCATCCCCTACCAGCCCAAGGTGTACGACATCTGGAGCCTGGGCGTGATCCTCTACATCATGGTCTGCGGCTCCATGCCCTACGACGACACCAACATCAAGAAGATGCTGAGGCTCCAGAAGGAGCACCGCGTCAACTTCCCCCGCTCCAAGCGCCTGACGGGCGAGTGCAAGGACCTCATCTACCGCATGCTGCAGCCGGACGTCAACCGGCGGCTGCACATCGACGAGATCCTCAGCCACTTGTGGCTGCAGCCCAAGGCACCGGGCCTGTTCTCTGCAGCCATCAATGAGGAGGGCGAGAGCTCCCGGGGCCCTGAGCCCTCGCGGACCCCTGAGACCCCTGACAAAAAGTCTGCCACCAAGCTGGAGCCCCGGGAGGAGGCGTGGCCCGAGACACACTCTGAGCCAAAACCCGACGAGGAGGAGACGTTGCAAGTGCCGGTGTCAAGGCAGTCAGACACTATGGGCCTTAATGGAGAGCTGGCCGGCAGGGAGACAGAGGAAGAGGCCCTCCCACAGCCCTCAGAGACACACACCTAGCGAGCCTCTCTTGGCCCAGGGGGCCAGCAGGGGATGAAGCAGAGCTTATGGCTTTGAGCCTGAGCTCCAAAGAAACCAAGGGACAAGCCAAAGTAGGAAGACTGTCCTGGATGAGCCACTATTTTCCTCAGTTTCTTCTCCCTCCCTTTGAACTTGGTAACCCACATGGCTAAAGAATCAATAAATCACTATAGTAGTGCCAACCCCAGGGTGAATGTCTTTGCCCCAGCTGACTGCGGTCATCCAGGGAGAGGATCCTGCACTACCCACCCCCCTCCGGCTCCCAACTCTCAGATCACACCACATTTCACCTCCAGTTTGGGAAAATACACCCCCGTGTGCCCAGCCCTGACTGTGACCTCAGGCCCCGGACCAGAGTAGAGAGATGAGCAAGGAAGATGCTGTTTCAAGAGGGAGGCCATGAGTGCAGTGCTGGGGAGGGGAAGGGGGCACAGAGAGGACAGGACCAGGAAGGGCAAGGGGTCAAGGGGCGGCCTGCAGCAGAGGGGCAGGAGGCGGGGGCTCCTCTGAAGTTGGGGCTGAGGATCTCGGCCCTCAACATCCCTGCGCCACTGCCTCCAACGGCTGCCGGTGGGGAGGGGGCCTGCAGGGGACAGGTGGACCAGCCTCTCAGCCCCTCTTGAGTTCCCCACCCTGGTAGTCAACTCCTTTCTTTCATTCTGTCCACCAGGGTTCCCCCATGGCCAGCCAACACCCAGTTCTGGACATGCCCTGAGTCATCCTGCCTGTGGTCATTCCCCCTGCCCAGGAGGAGTGGTGGTGGTTGGGCGCTGGATGGCCCAGCCTCACCCAGCCCGCATGTCCCACAGTCACTGTGTGGTCTCGACCACATCCCATTCCGCTCTAGTCCCAGTCTGACCCCAGCGGCGGTGCTCCATGCCAGAGTGGATAAGCGGACATTGGCGAGGACAGGTGCGCTCACAATGCATGCCTGTACCCTGCAGCCATCGGTGTCCTTTAGAAGGAGCAGCCCTGCATTTAGCATCGCTGGCTGTCGTGCCCTGTGCGGCCCACCCGTGTCATTCTCAGGCTGGTCCCTCTCACCTCAGCCATGGGAGCCCCTTTCTCTTCCTGCTTTGCACTCAACTCTGGACAACCTCATGTGGACCTGCGGGTTTGACGCATCAAGAGGACAAGGGCCTTCAGACTTACCCTCCTCTGCCCATGTCGGTGTCTTGGAAAGGCCCCAACTCCAGACCCCAGGAGATGTGAGGTCCAGTGACTGCCCCAGCCCCACTCTGTACCCTTCCGCACATCCACTCCACCACTCTGCTTGGCTCCTGCCCTCCCCACAGCCACCTTCACACATTCTAGGTCTTCCTGTCTCCGTGCTCCTGGGTGTCTGTCATGAACACACAGTGCAGCTACCACCAAGGCCTCTACTCGCCCCAGGACTCCTCCAGTGGCCAGTGCCTGCCTCCTGCATACAGTCCAGAGCCCACTGCTCTCGGGAAGGATCCCAGTGCCCGGCCTTGGCATCCCAGCCCTGGCCTCCTCCTGGCCTCCCAGCCCTCTCCCTCATCCCCATACCCCCCCACACACATGCTATAACCACGCTTGTAGATGCATCCCTGCAGACCTTACCCGTGGCTCCAGGATCAGCCAAGGCGCCACGGCCTCCACAAAGCCTTCCGAGCTGGGCAGCCTGCCACTATGAGCACTGCTGGGGCAGGCCTGCGAGTGCCGAGGTCCAGGCGCAGAACAGGCCCTGGGGAATACTAGAAGAGCCACCCAATTTTCCCCAGAGGCCCCAGGAACTCAGCATCATGCAGATCATCCGGTGGCGGAGTACAATTCCAGAGCCCACGGGGTTGGCTGGAGTGGGGACATCCTGAGGAGAAGCTCATGAGCCTCCTCGCCTTGGTCACCCGTGCCTTGTTGTGGTCATCGGGGCCGCGGGCAATATGCAGCAAGAGGGTCTGGGAGCAACTCACCATAGCCTAGCCGGAAGGCAAGCCTGGGCAGGAGGGGCCCCACGAAGGAGCATCTACTGTGTGCTTTACAGGTGGAGAGACAGCTCAGAGAGGGTGGGCAACTGCCTGAGATCACACAGCAGAGCGTGGCGGCCCAGGTAACTGAAGTCTCACATTCCAGGCCACTCCTGCGGTCAGCCCTGGCTTGGGCCCTTCAGTGACCCTCCCCAAGGCTTTAGGATCAAGATCCTCACCATGGCCTCGTCCCCCTCCATGTAGCGAACTCCTCAGGACTCAGCCCTCCCAGCCTCCCCAAATCCAGTCCCAGTTTTTCCCTCACAGCCCTGGGTTCCTGTGTCATGGCACAGCCACCACTAGGCATTTGCGCTGTTGGTGGGACACGGAAGCTCCCTGTCCTCTGGGCTTCAGGAAAGGCATGGGTCCTGTCTAGTTCGTCAGTGAACCCCAGAATCTGAAACCAACCCTCCAATGCCTATAGGGTGAGTGGAGAAATGGAGGAAACCGAAACTCAGAGGGAAGGTGCCTTCCCAGAGTCCGCAGGTCTCCCACGCGCAGGGCCGCAGGCTGGGCGGAGCCCCCGGAGGCCACAGGTCCAATGGGACACTTCCCGGCCTGAACACACCAGGAGCGCCTGCCTCGGCGTGTGTGGGGGGGGCAAAGCCACCTGGCCCCACCCCAGCAACTCACCTTGTGCCTCCTCAACCGTGTCCCCCGACAACCAAAGAGGCCACGTGGTCCCGGGCAAGGGCAGAGTATGAGGAAGCAGAAGCTACAAGAAAGGGGAAAGTGGGTGGGTCGGCAGAGTCAGCCAAAAAGGCAGACGTGCAGGGGGGTGCCCCAGATAGAACATTCGGGAGTGCAGGAGGGCAGAGGAGACTGTCATGCTCCTGGGTCCTGGCCTGCAAATCCTCACAGCCAGCCCCTTGTGGGATGCAAAGGAATGAAGTTCTGGTCATTTCTGCCAAAGACATCCCAGGAGAGAGCAGGCATCAGGCCAAAGCTACTGCAACAGAAGTTCCAAAGAGCCAGGAGCGGGCCTCAGGGAGGCCGTGGCCGCTGGAGGGCAGTCACTCCTACCTGGCATCTGGACTCTGGCTGCCCCACCTTGGAGATCTTCCACATAAACCTCCAGATGCAGGGAGCTCCCTGTGTGCCCCAGGTGTGCTCACATGCCTGCCTGGCACGTCCCACCCCTCATCAACCTGGCGGGGCCCTACAGATCCTCTGCACACTGGCTCCTCCCTCCCCTCCCCTCCCGACCTCCCACACGCAGGCCTCCTCCTCCTCCCCCACGCACCTGAACACTGAGCACATGGCACGCCCACGTGTGGGCACAACGTGCCTGCGATGGGGAACAAATGAGCAGCAGGGCTTCTAAAGTAGCTAAGGAGACACACAGAAGATGCCACACTTCCCAAAGCAAAAACACAAGGGTTTTCACATTGCTTTCAGGTGCAAGACAGCTTGAGAGATGCCAACGCCAGGGGTCCACCAGGCCACAACATGCCCACTCCTCACAAAGGTCCAGAGTGACATAATTGAGGACCCCCTCCTCCTCCCCTAGCCTGCTCTTACCAGGACCCTCAGCACCAAAGCTCTGACCAAGGTCCTGGCCACTCAGGGGTCAGTGCACCAGACCCTCTGTCTCTCTGCCGCCCAGTCCCTTCAGGCCCACCGCAGGCCAGCCTCCTCTCGTCTGGTCAAAGGCACTGGCCTCCACTCACCCCGAAGCCCATGCTCTAGGCGCTCTGCCAGGGACCATCCTACAAAGTGACTTGGGTCATGGCTCTTCCAGCCCCAGGCCCTGCAATGGCTGCCAGCCACTTCCCTTCTCCTCCACCCTCCCTCCAGACTGTGAGACTCAGCAATTCTCAGAACAACCCGTCGCCTCTCCCAGGCTCTTCCCCGCCTGGATGCCTCCTCTACCTGACTGAGGCCTGGCCCGTCCTCCAGGCAGGCCGCAGCCCTGGGAACACGCATCTGCCAGTCTGGGGCTCAGGGCCCTGCCGGCCCTCCCACCCCACACACGCCGCAGCGGCACTCCTCTGCCCACCCTTCTACCCTGAACAAGAGCTGCTCTCGTTCACAAGGCTAGCCAGACCAGTGCCATTCCTCCCAGGCACCACCAGCTCCAAGGACACAAGTCCTAGAGAGGGTTTTCTTCACGCCCCAAAGAAGCTGCGGGAAATCGGCCCTGGTGGGGCACGGACCAATGCAGCGTCAGTCCTCACAGCCAGGAGAAGGAAATGGGCATGCGGCCGGCACTAGGGCTTGACCTGGGTGGCCCTCCCTCGGGCCTGACTCATGACAAGGAAGCCACAGCGAGGAGGAGGAACAGGGAGGGTTACCGCAGTCTGGGGTGCCGGCTTCCTTCCAGGGGGTGGGGAGTAGGTACTCCTGCCAGGCCAGCCTGGATTCCGGGGTTCCAGGGGCCCTGTTTCCCCCAGCTCAGTCCCTACTCCCGGCAGGCTGGCTTTATGACTTCACATGCTGAAGTCACGCGGTGACAATGCTGAGCGTTCCACCCCTCCAAGTCCAGGCCCAGCCCAGCCAGACGGCACCCCACAGTGTAAATGAGGACAATGCCCGCTGGCCCACGTGGGGAGGGGATGTAGAGTGCAGCGGCGCCAGCCGCTCCTGGCACCATGGACGATGCCGCGGTCCTAAGGAAGAAGGGTTACATCGTGGGCATCAATCTTGGCAAGGGCTCGTACGCAAAAGTCAAATCTGCCTACTCTGAGCGCCTCAAGTTCAATGTGGCGGTCAAGATCATCGACCGCAAGAAGACGCCCACCGACTTCGTGGAGAGATTCCTTCCTCGGGAGATGGACATCCTGGCAACCGTCAACCACCGCTCCATCATCAAGACCTACGAGATCTTTGAGACCTCTGATGGGCGCATCTACATCGTCATGGAGCTCGGGGTCCAGGGCGACCTCCTCGAGTTCATCAAGTGTCGGGGAGCGCTGCATGAGGACGTGGCTCGTAAGATGTTCCGCCAGCTCTCCTCGGCCGTCAAGTACTGCCATGACCTGGACGTCGTCCACCGAGATCTCAAGTGCGAGAACCTCCTCCTCGACAAGGACTTCAACATCAAGCTGTCCGACTTCGGCTTCTCCAAGCGCTGCCTGCGGGACGGCAGCGGCCGCATCATCCTCAGCAAGACCTTCTGCGGGTCGGCGGCGTACGCGGCCCCCGAGGTGCTGCAGGGCATCCCCTACCAGCCCAAGGTGTACGACATCTGGAGCCTGGGCGTGATCCTCTACATCATGGTCTGCGGCTCCATGCCCTACGACGACTCCGACATCAAGAAGATGCTACGCATCCAGAAGGAGCACCGCGTGGACTTCCCCCGCTCCAAGAACCTGACGGGCGAGTGCAAGGACCTCATCTACCGCATCCTGCAGCCGGACGTCAACCGGCGGCTGCACATCGACGAGATCCTCAGCCACTCGTGGCTGCAGCCCCCCAAGCCCAAAGCCATGTCTTCTGCCTCCTTCAAGAGGGAGGGTGAGGGCAAGTACCGGACCGAGGGCAAACTGGACACCCGGCCAGGCTCGCGGCCTGAGCACCGGCCCGAGCACCGGCCGGACCACAAGCTGGGGGCCAAAACCCAGCACCGGCTGCTGGTGGTGCCCGAGAACGAGGACAGGATGGAGGACAGGCTGGCCGAGACCTCCAAGGCAAAAGATCATCATGTCACTGGAGCCGAGGTGGGGAAAGCGAGCACCTAGCAGTGCTGAGGGCCCGGGGGGCGTGGTGCATAGTGTGCACCCACATAAACTAAATAGGCAGTAGGAGCTGAAGAAGGCACAGGTGCAAGGAACAAGTAAAATCCGTCAATTAAACCACTATTTTGATGACGTTCTATTAGCTTTCTTCCACTTAGTAGCAAAGACATTAATTACTGACCACCAAATAAACCACAAAGTGTATACAAGCATCAAGAGTGCCCCGTGAGGCGTCTTTTTCTCTAGGACTCAGCCAACCACCCTCCCTGCGGCGCAGGGGTCTCCAGCAAAAGGGTGCAGGGACTGGTGCTCAGGCACAGGCAGACTCATGGCGAGGCCCTGTGGGCAAGACGACCTCAGCCGCAGCTCACAGCCAGGCCCCCACCGTCTCCTGCTGACCCACCCTGGGCCCAGTGCCTCCAGGGTCTCTCTGGCTCAGGAGCAATCCACCCTGACCCCGACCCCATCCCTCTCCCTCACACAGCCCCTTTCTCCATGTACTCCGCTCCCTCCATTCTTGCAGTTGAGATCAGTGACCTTGGCCCCTTGAGTGCACTTTCCTTTGCCAGAACAGCCCCAGCCCAGACCTCTCTCACCCACGCCCTCCCCAACCCTTCCTGTCCTCCCCATACACCAGCCAGTGCTGGGGGGGGTGGGGGCGGCGCTTGGCCTTAAGTGGCCTTGCCTGGACAGCATCTCCCTCTGCATCTCACACCCACTCAGATGTCTCTGCCTCCATGCTGCTCTGGTCCATGCTTCCCCCCTTACCCTATGGGAGAAGAGCACCAAGGGCCACACTTTCCTGATCCCCGGGCGGTCCTGGTCCCGGTCCCACCCGCTGAGCCCAGTCCCAGGCCCCTGGTAAGTTACAGGGCTTGGCTGGGGCTTGGCCCCGTGGAAACTCACAGTCATGCACAGACTAGTGGGTGCCTAGGCAGGTGACTGGCCCCACACCAGCCTCCAGGGAACACGGCACTCACGGAGGGGGCGAGGACCCATGCAGGACAACCCAAGACAATGGCCAGGGCAGGGCTCGGTATGCTCAAAGCAAGAAAAACTCTGGTCTGAGCAGACTCCAGGCTGTCTCTTTGGGCAGTGCAAGCCCCTCAGAGGGCACAACCTGACCCCACTTAAGGCCTGAAGAGACCCATCTGGGAGCCAGCTTGGACATCTCACCTCCATGTGAAGTGGCTGGCCCAGGCCTCCTAGAGTCGGGCACCAAAGCCCTCAAGGTCATGGGCAAACGTGGCCTGTGGTGCACATGGCACTCTCGGGTCTGCGTGGAACCTGGCCCCATTGCTTTTAGACACTGTGGCCCAGGTTACTGTTACCCACAGCTCTTACTGGTGACTCAGCAGCGTAGGGAAGGTGGTGCCTGGAGCATGGGGAGACGGAAGTGCAGGAAGGGAGGCAGCCCTGCCCCACCTGAGCTGGAGACCAGGTGCGTGAAGAAGGTAACGTTGAGGCCACTTTGAAGGTGCCACATGTGATGTGTGGGCTGACACACCGGACCCACGCAACCCTGTCACCAGCAAACCACGCAGGCCAGGCCCGGCTGGGGAGGCTACAGACCTGAACCCAGAACCCCAGAAGAACGTGAGGGGCACAACTTCCAAGGGCTCTCTCCTTCCCTCAGAGGGACAGAATTTGGGAAGCAGGGCCCAATGTGCTGTGAGCTCAGTGCAGAAGGCAGGTTCCAAACCCCAGGTGGGCCACAGAAGCAATGCAGGTAGTGGCAGGAAAGGCCAGAGATCCTGGACTTCCAAGTTCACCTCACCCAGAAGCTTCTTCCCAGGGAAGCCTGCAGTCCTGAGACCGCGATGTGGGCACGAGGGCAGCCTAAGGCCTGTGCAGGGCGGGCCGGACAGACGGTCCTGCCAGACTGTGCTAGGTACTCTTTAATGATGGCTAGATAGAAACAGGCAAGGCTTCAATAGAAAACAGTATCAATGAGGCCCTGGGATACACCCCAAGGGCCGTGGGGGCAAGTTTTGTGCCAGCCTGGCCAAGGCATGGCATCTTTTCTGTGGCTCCCGGGACAGTCACCATTTCTGGCCCGAGCCTGGGTCCCCAGGAGGCCGGAGTCCTCTGCGGAGTGGGCAGCTGCCCTGCAGGCTCCACAGAGCTTCCACAGGCCCGGCCCGGGCCTGGCCCTAGAAGAAGTCCGAGGCTTTGCGCCGGGCAGGGAGCTGCAGCAGGTTGTCCGTGATGGAGGCTGGGTCCTGGCTGAGGGGGGTGCGTGCCGCAGAGCCAGGAGCCGGTGTGCTCGTGGGGGTCTGAGGCCCACCAGCTGGGGTCTTGAGGTGGGTCGAGCGTGCTGGAGACGGGGTGTAGCTGGCCCGCAGTGCCCGGTCTGTGTACTTGCTGGCCGTCCTGCTCACAAGGCGCTGAAGGGCTGGGGACATGGCTGGGCTCAGGCCTTTGGGGGTGAGGCTGGGGTGGAAGGGGTGGGTGAAAGAGGCACCATGAGGCCCAGCCGGGCACTGCCAGCAGCGGGGCTTCCCATGGCCCCACGAAGATACATGGGAGATGTGTGGTCATTACAGGCTGAGGACACCCGACGGCCCGGCACACAGCTCTGCAGCCAAACTTAAGGTCAAGGGGTGGTGCTGCCCTTGGATGTGGGGCTCTCTCCAAGGAGAACGATACACCTGCTTCCACATGGCTGACAGGAGCTCATAGCGGAACAAGGGGCCCCAAGGCGCCTCTTAGGGATGTGCCAAGGAGGCAGCTGAAGAAGGAAAAGACGGAGAGGGGCCCTGCATCCTGGTTCATACAGGCCACGCCCTGGACCAGAGAAGCTGCCACAGGACCTACAACAGAACCCCTGGCCTGCCCTGCACACTGTGTATCCACACTGCAGGGGGTGGGGCCAAGCGGAAACAGGGAGAGGCCCCCACCCATGGAGGGCAGGCACTCCTCACCTGGCCAGGTTCTCCGTCACTCTCCTCAAGGCCTCCTGCTTCTTGGCCCGGTTCTTGGCGGCAGCCTCGTTGGCCATCTTCAGCCCCAGCCGCTCCCTGCGGCCGGGCTCCAGGATCTACAAGGCAGCACACTGAGCCAGCCAGTCCCTTGCTGCTGCAGCACGTGCCTCTCTCCCGTGGCGCCCCGTGATCCTCACAACCCACGGCCGCCTCCCTAAAAATCCCCTGAAAGCCCCCGACCACCTCGCCTGAGCTGCCCATCCACCCGGGGCCCGGGTCTCCCTCCTGTCCTCGTGGCTCCCTGCCGACCTGTGAGCCTCCAACAGTCTTTTAGGGAAGAAAGGGGGTCTTGCTTGAATCTGCTTCCCTCTGACTACAGGAGTAAATCACTTGCTGACTTTAACCTCCATTGACCTTCTGTATTTCCTTCCAGAAGTTCTCGAAATGGATCCTCGTCCTATCTTCCTATTCAAGTGCTTGTTTGTTTCCTCAGTTTTACCCCCCTCAGTTCCGTTGAGCTCTGCCACACAAACGCCTTCTCAGTTACTTGCTTTCAGAGTTATTTACCACGGGATTTTTTGCTGTACTTAAATCGACCTCCTCGTATAGTATTATCTACTCCCTGCTTCCTTTGTGACCGTCTCTCTTTGCCTCACTCCTTCCTACCTAAACATCAGGTTAAACATTGACTACAATTTTCTTCTCCTTGTTTACATTTATTGCTTTCTATGCTTAACTCTGCCACTGGGGGAACTCCTTCTGCCGTTATCAGGCACTTTAGGTCCAAATACCCTACTGCTCAGCACAATCTGAACGGTCGTCTCTCACATACCCTGAATTCAGACTTGGACTGAGGTTTGTTCAGAAGCTCTTCCTGCTGCCTGGTAGGCCCCAGGACCGGGGCGGACTTCTGACACCCCCACACCTGCGGCGTGCCCAAAAGCCTGCCGGCACTCCTCTCTCCAGTTTTTCCTGCTTATCCTCGTGTCCCAAATTTAAGAACCGAGATGCCAAAATCGTCTATACAGAGTCTGTGTGGACGTGCATTCCCTCTCGGAACGCGAGCGGAGCTATGCTGGGGAGGCCCCATGCTGCGGCCCACACCCTCCGATTTTCCTTATGCGAGCCTGCAGCACTAGCTGGTGGTTCCTTTACAAAAGCTAAGATATTGCTAAAAGTATTGTTCTAAATTTCTGCTGCTACACGGAGCGAGATCTCTTTTCCTGTTGCATTTCACACTACACGCTGCGAGTGTTTAGAGAGATCGGTTCAAGACAACCTCGAACCCAGCTCCCCACGCAGCAGACCTACATTAATTCTAAGTTCCATGCCTGACCCTTTGGGGTTTCAAAGCAGATGATGCAATCCCGCGCCCTTTGCTCTCTGCAACAACAATGACCTCTGCCTCCTGCGATCTCCTAGCACTCCAGGTTGGGAGTGCTGGCCCAGCACCCTGAGAACAGGACTGCATGCTCCCAGCTTCCAGCGACTTCTCTTCCTTCCTGTTCCAAACTACGCCAGTCACTCAGTTTCCCCAACAAGCTATGTACAGACCAGAATGCCTTGGCATCTCAAAGTCTCTCTGAGGTCATCCGAGGCCACCCCATCTCCACAAACCACCCAGCAGCCAGCTTCCCTGCCCCACCTGCTCCAGGCCTCACGAGCCCCACTTTGACAAGTGCTATAAGACTGTTGCCTCTTGGTTCATGCTCCCCTCTGCATGCAGCCAGAGACTTCCCTCTGCAAGCACGCAATTCTTCTGAGGACACAAACCACATCCCACGGAACTCTGGGGTTCTGGGGCCCTTCCCAGCCCACCAGCCTGCAGGCTCAGAGGGCCATGGCTTTGGTGCCCCGGCCCCACACCCGAGTCCCTCCCTCCACCCAACACCTGTCCTCAGAGCCCTGGTCTTACTGAGAAGTGCAGTGGTACGCAGGTGTGTGGCCTGGAGCACGGTCTGGCCCTTCAGATGGCTCTGCTTTGACCAGTGGCAGCTAGACCATCCTCTGTGCACCCAGCGGCAAGTGCTCTGAAGACCATGTGCCTACTCAGGGTCCCATCTGAGCTCCCCTCCCCGTGACCCACCTTGAAGGCTGGCCCTGGCGTCCTGTCCACATAGGGGGTTTCAGATCCTTCAACTCTCAAGGGAGTGTTTTCGACCTCCCCCCAGGTCATCAGCGGCGACTCGTTCACACCTGCAGATGGAAAGCTCAGTCACCTCAGGCCAGGGGACGCAGGTGGGGGCACTGCCAGGCCCTCCCGCCCATGACAGCCAGCTATCACCATGCATGCCCCAGCTAACAAATGCGAAAGCTGGCAAATGGCCCACTCTCCTTCCCCGGGATTCTGGAACCCCGGCTCCTCTGCCCTCTGAGAAGACAACCCCAGGGCCACTTTAGGCCCAAGGGAGGCCCAGGCCCTGACAGCTGTGGGGCTTAGCCTGGGAAGGGGGCTCCCCCAGAGAAGCTGGGTTGGGTCAGCTAGGCTCCCATCCTAGCACATGGCCACAGGGGCCTCCTGGAAGTTGCTATGGCACCCCACCCCGAAGAAGGTGACACTTAGGGGCTTTCAGAGCACCCAAACCTGCCAGGACCCTGGGCAAACCCATAGTGCCTCCATATACGCTGGCCTGTGTCACAGACACCAGCAGCCCAGAACTCAGAGGCCAGTGCTCGGGGTGTACGGTGGGGGGGACGTGCACGCTGCACTGTGAGACTGTCCCCAAGACTCATAAACTTCCTGTGTGAGGACATGCAGGGCTGGGGTCTGGAGCCTCTTCTTTATGCCCCCATGCCCAGCCTCCCACTGCCCAGTCTCCCCGTGCCCTTCAGCATACTCACCACAGCCTGTCTGTCCAGCAGAGCCCCGACACCCCTGGTTCCCAGCAAAACCAGTCTGTCCTGCCAAGCTTGGGGCAAGGCAGGAAGACCGCCCAGCTCAATGGGCTGGGCCCCATGCTTCTCAGGTCAGCTCTACCTGACAGTCCAGCCCACCCACAGCCCCGTTCAGCTCTGTCACTGCACAGGTGGGACACGGGGTCCCCGAGTCACATGAGGCATGTGGCAGACATGGAGAAATGTCAACAGTCCCCAGAGCCACCTGAGCAGTCTACCTCCCCACAGGCAGTCCTATCAGGGGGCTGGTGTGCCAGCAAGTTCACTTCTCACCAGGGGCAGGAGAGGGGGTCGCAACAAATCCAAATCCACCCACTCGTGGGGAATCCTGGGGGATCAGCTCCTTGCCATCAGGGCCTACCTTGCCCTGTTTGTGCTGGAACAAACAAGAGAGACTAGTGTCGGGGGGGCCCAGGCCTGCTCTCCCCAGCTAGCTGATGGGCAAATGCACAGAACATGCTGGCAATGCTTCCCCTCCTCGGGGCAGGCCCAAAGCTCGGGGGCTGCCACTCCCCCTTGGAGAAAGAGAGGAAGGACCCCAGCCCCTGCGAAGACTTTGAGGACCTGTCAGAGCAGGATTCAGAGCAAGGGAAGCTCCCCCTCCTTCCATGCAGGACAGGGCCGGGGTCCTCTGCCTCAGGCCACACCCCACACCCCACACAAGCTGCTTTCAGTGGCTACTAACGTAGGCCCCGAAAGGAAGCAACGCTGACTACTGCCATGTGTGCTCTGACCTCTTTCCCACAAGGCACCTACAGAAGCCGCCAGAACAGTCTCCCCACCTCCTGCCTCTTCCACTTCAACCCCGTGACCACTGGAGTCACCACTGCACCGTGACTCCTTGGCTCAGACATCCCTGCTGTCTGGTCTACCAAGCCTCGCCCTACCCCAGCCTGCCCACCCCATCTACCCCTGCCCTGCCCTGCCCAGTGCATGGGTGTGGGTCTGGCCAGCCTGCGCTGGCCCCCAGCAGCCTCTCTTCTCTCACGTCCTTGTCTCCCAGGAAGCTGGCACAGAATTGACCCACAAAACATCTCTGGCCAAGACAGTGCCCCAGTGGAAGCCCATACAGGTCAAGAAAAGACTCAGGACCCTGCCCCACAGGAGCCCCAGATACTCACATGATGCTAGGCTCCGCCAAACCCAAGAACGGTACTAATTTAAGAAAGGAGACCAAGATCAGAAAGGTGGTGGCTGCCCACAGCCAGCCCCGGCCACTCACCTGGGCATTGAGGGCGGCAGCCTGCTGCAGCTGGGACCTGCTCAGGGCCTGGCTGAAGGGATCCCTGAGAAAGCGAGTATTCTTATGTACCACCTGCCTCGGCTTCTTAAACAACTGTTCTTCATCAGGGACACCTGGAGGATGGAGGAGAGATGGCAGCGGTGTCAGAGGGTGGGGGGCCCCACCACTGCCCCACACTCAAGGCTTGAAGGAGAGCCCAAGTCATTCCCCGGTGAACAGAAGCATGAAGCCGGGCAAAGCGGGGAGCAGCCTCCTTCCCTCACCAATAACACACAGACCCTTCTGCCCAGAGGCAGACCAGGACCCCTCCAAGGCCCGGTACGCCAGGGAGCACAGATGCACGCACCCTAAAGGTCCCACGCCATGCTGCCTGCCAGTCCTGCCTGCTCACCCTCTGGGTAGTACATGAGAGAGTTTTTCGCCTTGTACTTCCAGGTTTCCACGCCAGCCTGGCTGCTCTCGATGGCCTGGTGCTCTGCCGACGGAAGTGTAAGATTATCTTTCTGCCTCTGTGTCACAGGGGGAAAGGGAGGGTCAGAGAGGCCCCCAGGCACGGTGCCCCTGGCCCCAGGACTCCCTCCACCCTGACAGAGGATGCCCGTGCCCCCGCACCCAAGGACACCTTCTCGAACTCCTCCTCGGCCTGGTAGAGCCACGTGTGGCGTGCCCGGCTCTTCTCCTTGGCCACCTCCATGATCTCCTGGAAGGAGGCATTGTCCTCGCTTGTGTACCGGCTCAGGAAGACATCCAGGCTGGGCAGGGGCTCCTTCTCGGCCTCCTCTCCAGCCTCTCCTGCTCAGGGGCAGAGGTGGGGTGACACAGAACCAAAGCAGCATGAACACTCTGTAGTCACTCAGTCCGACAAACGGTGCTAACCACGTAAGCAGGGTTGGAACCCTCACCCTGGCTGTGCATCTGTGGGTAAGAGCCCACACAGCCAGACAACTCCCCACCTGGGGGCAGAATCATCCCCCAACTGCCCAGGGGGCACTCAGGGGCTCTCCTCATCCGCTGGATGTCACATGAAATCTATGTCTGACTCAGACGGGAAGAGGGGCACCCAGGGCTCAGAGGAAAAAAGGCAGGCGGTCATAGAAGCCTTGCCCTGCCAAAATTGGGCCGGTCCTTGTAGGACCTGTCTCCAAAGACCCAAGCTCTCTCTCTGTCCCTTCCTGGCACCTGTGCTTCCCTGCCTGCTCCTCTCTTCCTGGCACCTAAGCCTCCCAACCTGCCAGCAGGCTCTGAGGGCAGGGACCCCGGAGGATCCAGTGCTCCAGATGGGATGAGGCCACGCAGGCACGGGGCCACAACCCCAGCCGTCGCACCCACCACCATAGAAAGGGGTACCCCCACTGAGATGGTGTCATCGCACTGTGCGTAGTGGGGCACGCTTCAGCAGGGCCATCAGGAGGACAGCCTTGTCTTCCATTCCACTGACAGTCTTGACCACCTCCTACCTGCTAGACTGCACGAAGCATAGTGGCTAAAAGTTCAAGACCCAGACTCAGAAAGATAAGGACTCAAACCGAGGTTACCGAAATGACTCCTAGATTTATCAACAAGGTATATTAAAAAAAAGAAAAAAGAAGGGGCGCCTGGGTGGCACAGCGGTTAAGCGTCTGCCTTCAGCTCAGGGCGTGATCCCGGCGTTATGGGATCGAGCCCCACATCAGGCTCTTCCACTATGAGCCTGCTTCTTCCTCTCCCACTCCCCCTGCTTGTGTTTCCTCTCTCGCTGGCTGTCTCTATCTCTGTCGAATAAATAAATAAAATCTTTAAAAAAGAGAAAAAAGAAAAGACTCTGAGAGATGCGCCTCGGTGGCTCAGTCAGTTAAGCATCTGACTCTTGATTTCGGCTCAGGTCGTGATCTCAAGATCGAGCCCTGTGTGGAGTCAGCTTGAGATTCTCTTGCTCCCTCTGCCCCTCCCTCCACTAGCACACGCGCTTGCTCCTTCAAATAAATACAGTAAAATTTTTATAAATAAATAAATAACAAGACTCTGTAAATTGCCGGTGATTCATCTGCCACATCACAGCGGAGCTGCGATCAAGCTCCAGGGGACCAAGCTCCAAGGACACAACAGAATGGATTACAGTAACGCCGCGATGAGCTGGATTTGAAGGCAGAAAATATCTCGTCTGTGTGAGCACACAGGGCATCTGCGTTAGCGTGCTATAGACTAGAGCCCAGCAGAGAACAGCAAGCATCTTGTCTGGGCACTGATGTTCTACCGACGAGATCAACCACCGATCACGAGAAAGTCCCATAGCACGTAGTACACTTATGTTCAACAGGGCTCAAAATGCTCTTTCCTAGAAGATTCCCTCTTTACGCCGGATCATGTCACGACATGCCAATACACGTGTGGAAGAAGACAACTTGTTTGTTCTACTCCCACAACAGGCCATGTGCTGTCCTGGATGCAGCACATACACACGGAAGCAAGACAGAGAAGCTCTCGTGGTGAGGAAGGACAATAAATAGAGAGATGCCTTTTTAAGTGCCATGTCCTACAGCAAGAAAACAAAGCCAGTCAGGAAGGAATATTTTCGGGGGGGGGGGGTTGTCAGGAAAGGGTTTCCTGAATGGTAATACCTGAGGGGAGAGAAGGTGTGACCCGTGCAGCTATCCAGGGGAAGTGACAAAGTCAGAAGAAACAAGAGCAGAGACTCTGAGGCATTCTGAGACGACAGTGGGAAAGGGGCCCTCCGAGGCCCATGAAACCCACCGGGCAGGGGCTGGCACACAAGAGAGTAGGCTGGTAAGAGAGGTGGCGAGATTCCCATTTCACGGAGGAGGGCTGGCTCAGAGAACTGCCCCATGCCTGCCTCCCAGACCAGTGCTCTTTGACCCCATGGGTTGCCATTTAGGCAAACAGAGCCCTTAGGGACAAGATATGATCTGCCTCTGGGCCAGCCCCTCAGAGCCGCACAGGATGAGACTCGCAGCAAACCCAACTGCTGACTCACCATCGCCCTCCTCCAGGCCTCCGCCCCGGCCCCGGGGCTTGCTGCCCACCACTCCGCTGCCTGTGTGCACATCAGGGGTTTCAAATGTGGCTGGAGTCACATCTAGAAGGAGGAAGGGGGTGGGGATTAGAGCCAGCCTAAGGCATCAGTTCAGCAGGAGTTCCCCTCTCCGCCACTGCCGCTCTTACAGGGCGGTGGGGGCTCCCGGGACATCTTGCCCAGGGCAGAGCCAAACTTGATGGCAATCTGACGCATCCTTTCCAAGTCTCCATTCTCCTCAGCCTCCAGGTACTCCTTCTGAGCCTGCAGCTTCTCCACATCAGGAAAGAAGTCCCTCTGGATGACTGTCTGGAGGCCCTGTCAGAAGTCAGAATAAAAGAAAAATTTTTTTAAAATATCTCCAGCTTTCTAGGTGGTCAAGGAGAAAGAAGGAGAGGAACAATTTTATTTTATTTATTTTTTATTTTTTAAGATTTTTATTTATTTATTTGACAGAGAGAGAGAGAGACAGCTAGTGAGAGAGGGAACACAAGCAGGGGGAGTGGGAGAGAAAGAAGCAGGCTCCTAGCGGAGGAGCCTGATGTGGGGCTCGATCCCAGAATGCTGGGATCACGCCCTGAGCCAAAGGCAGATGCTTAATGACTGAGCCACCCAGGAGCCCCAGAAGTCAGAATAAAATTTTGTCAGAGTTCACATCTGCCTCTCCTCTGCCTCTCAGTCTACCAATGTACATAGCTAAGGTCTTTGCTGATGCTCCCAACCTCTGTCCAACCCAACAATCCCCTGAGCTTAGCTGTAGTTTCTAATGAGGATGTGAAACCTTTCTCTCTCCCCTCACTAACTGATCACTTTCATCTCCTTTGCTGGCTCCATCTCCACACCAGCTGGACCAAGGTGGGTTTTGCCTCTTCATTCCACCCAAGGCCTCCTATTTCCAGTCGGAACCCTTTACCTGGATGATTTCAGCCTGTCGCCCCCACCAGCAGCACTGGCTGAGATCCCAAATCTGTACCTCCAGCCAGACCTTGCTCCTAAGCTGCACATTTGTGCA
This sequence comes from Ursus maritimus, assembly GCF_017311325.1. Classification (NCBI taxonomy): domain Eukaryota; kingdom Metazoa; phylum Chordata; class Mammalia; order Carnivora; family Ursidae; genus Ursus; species Ursus maritimus. Next base: position 2,665,295 of record NW_024425897.1, read on the forward strand.
CCCAGCTATCCACTAATGCCAGCTGCCTGTCTACCCAGAGGCCTCCCAAACTTAACCAGTCCCAAACCAAACGGATTTCCTCCAATCTCCCTGCCAGCTCCTCATCCTGCATGTCCGCTGTAGTATTAAGACCCACTTCAAGGATCTTCCGACGCCCACTAACTCAATGATGCTGACACAATCACAGACTGTTTCCAAGACCTCCAGCCTCTGCATCTGCTGTTTCAACTCTCTAGAAAGTCCTCTTTGCCACCATCCTCCCACACACCTACTCACGCTTTAATAAAATACCTTGTTTCCCTTAAGCCCCCCAAACAAACAAAGCCCCCCCCCCAACAATACTACTGGTGCCTCCCCCACCAAGGACACCTCTCTCTGCATGATTTGTTTGGCTCTCCGACTTGTCCACACCGCAAGAGCACGGACTCGGGTTGCTCTACCTCCGCGAGGGTACGAGTCGGCTAGGACCCGAGAGAAGGGACCCGAGAAGAGCGCGAGGCGGGGAAGGGACCCAGAATCCTCTAGCGTCGCATCGAGGTCTTACCTCGATGTACTCTTCTTCGTCCAGGACCCGTTGCTTGCTCGTCGCAGCCCTGGCCTCCCCTCCCGCGCGCTTCCTCCGGGGCCCGGACCCGGCAGGGACCAATAGGGCCCGGGTTGACGCTCCGGGCGTCTCCATCGCTATCCCAGGACCGCTCGGGCGGCGCAGGTACGTAACAGGGTCGGGAGACAGTGGGGGCGGGACTGTGCCAAATGCGCAGGCGCCTGCAACAGTCCACCAATGGGAGAGCTGCGCGTTACGAGGCCAGCCCGCGCTCCGTAGTGACGTCACCAGAAGCCCTGATCCTAATGGGAGTTGTAGTCTTCGTCCCGCCCCCGCCCCCCCTCTGGTCCTGCGAATCTGGACTATCCGCACCAGGGGGCGCTGTGGTGGGGGAGACTAAGGGGTGTGTCGTTCACGTTAATCGCGAAAAGTTTTAGCACTGCAAAACTGAAAGGTTTTGGGATTCCAGTTTCTCGCAAATCATCATTGCGTATGACTGTATGCTTCTGTATTAGTAACGAAAACACGTTTTGGCTATATACGCAGTTTCAATGCTTTTATTCAAACTTTATCCAAGAAAAGAACTCTAAGACAATTTAGTCTAGATAGTTTCCTAACAAAAGAAAAAAAATGAAGGTCCAATGAAGAAATGTCTGCTTAAAAATTATTCGGTCTCTTTCGGCGACTGTAAGGCTGGAAAGATTCCGGCCGGGCCGAGGACGTCGGATCTCCCTGTCCTCCTCCCCTTCGACCTTTCCCGGAAGCCCCTCAATACAATGGTTTGATTTAAAAAAAAAAAAAAAAAAAAAAATCGGTCCCTGAATGCCACAGGTTTCCTAGAAGATGGCTCTCATTGAAATGCACCAGAAAATTGCCCATTTTCAGGAACGATCATTTCTTCCCTAAAGGAGGCTGTGAATTTTGTCACACAAGTAAGTTCTGCCCTAGAACGATTTAGTATAATAGACAGTCGGTCCTTCATTCAGTGGGGAACTCCATGATGATGGTTCCTGCCCTGTGGAGCTGACAGCCAAATGGGGAAGAGGGGCACTAGTTACATCACCCCCACAAACAAGCATAAACTGCAGTGAACAGGTGCAAAGAAAGAGTTTGTACTGGGGCAGTCGGGGGAAGTTTCCCGGGGTCAGGAAGGGGTTGCCCATCCAGACAATGAACAGATATTGATCGGGTGGAGGGAAAGAGCAGGTGCAAAGGTCTCGCAGCAGGCGGGAGAAGACCTTTGGATATACAGAGTTCAAGGAGTGGTGAGGTGGGAGATGACGCCAGAGAGGCAGGGGCTGGCTGTGTGGGGCCTCATGGGTCACGGTGAGTTCTGTCTTGGGAACAACAGGAAGCCCTAGGAGTGCTATAGGCAGGGGAGAGGCAGGTTCACACTTGCACCCTGCCTTTTATGGGGAAAGAATTACAGAGGAACCAGAGTGGCTGCAGGTGGACAAGACTGGAGGCAGCGGCAGTGGTCAAGGTGAGGGATGACGGCATTTTCATCAGGTTGCTACAGGTGAATCTGGGGAGAAGAGAGCTTCTGGGATTGTTTTTGGAGGTAAAATTGATTTGCTACAGGGGTGCCTGGGTGGCTCAGTTGATTGAGCGGCTGCCTTCAGCTTGAGTTATGATCCCGGGGTCTTGGGATCGAGCCCTGCATTGGGCTCCCTGCTCAGCGGGAAGCCTGCTTCTCCCACTCCCCCTGCTTGTGCACTCTCTCTGTCTCTCAGATAAATAAATAAAATCTTTAAAAAAAAATTGATTTGCTGTATGTTAACTAACTTGAATTTAATAAAACAAAAAAGTTGATTTGCTGCTGGCTGGGTATGGTGGGCGGGGGAGAGAAGGGAGGATTATTGCCAGTCCTCTGGCTCATGCACCTGGTTTGCACAGGGGAAGAGTTTCCTGCTGACAAGCTGATTTTGAGGCACTGTGGGCTTCCAGGTGGAGTAGTCAAGAGGACAGTTGGACATAAATATCTAGCTCAGGGAAGAGGTCTGGGCTGGAGATGTAAATGTGGCAGAGAGATAGGAATTGGGGCCTGAAGGTGGAAGTGATGAAGCAAGGAGAGCATGGAGAGGAGAGGAGCATGCCTGGAGCCCAGCCTGCAGCACAGCTATGTTACTGGGCAGCTTGCAGGGGTAAGCCCGCCAAGGAGCAGCTAGAGAAAGGAGAGAAAAGAGGTAGGCCCACTGGTCCCTTGAAGGTGGAGCTCTGATCATGGCCACACAATACAATGACAAAGAGCCAACTGGCGGCTAGGGTCCCAGAGCCCAGCGAGATGAGGGCATCCCGGCCTGCAGGGAGGTCTGCAGGTGGACTGTGCAGGATCTGAGGATAAGGCCACGATTCAGGGCAAAGAGAGCACGCGCAAGCAGGGGGAGCAGCAGAGGGAGAGGGAGAAGCTGGCTCCCAGCTGAGCAAGGAACCAGATGTGGGGCTCGATCCCAGGACCCTGGGATCATGACCTGAGCCAAAGGCTGCCGCTTAACCAACTGACCCACCCAGGCGCCTCAGGGCGAAGAGCTTTGTGTCAACCAGAGTGTGCATCCTGAGGGTTGGGGGGGGGGGGCCTGTCCTAGAGGCACCCAGCAGCCCTGGGGGGAACATCATGCCTGCCCCGAGTTATCTGAACTAGCCAGCCTTGGAGAGTCCTGGGGGCAGTAGCCCTGCCTTCTGCATCTTTAATGAATGGGCTGTGTCTCCTTTCAGATACCCCCGGCCCATTTCCTCCAGGACCCATGAAGAGGCAGAACATGGTCCTCAAGCCAGACGATGGTGTTCAATGCCTTGAGCCCACCATACAGGCCTACTGGGGGAGTCAAAGCCTGGTTTTCACACCGTCCTTCACCCTGGGGCCAGAATGATGGAGAAGAAAACAGACATCTTCCAAGGCAGTGGCGGGGGAGAGGGGTGCATCCTCCCCCGTCAAACTTCCTCTTGCCCCAACAAGATGGCAGAGAGGGAGGCAGACACGAAGCATAGAAATCCCCACCCAGGAGCAGTACCTTGAGGCCAGTGCAGACCTCGATCTAGGGTCTAGGTGCTAGGCCACCATTGGTGGGGTAATCTGCTGTGCTGGGGAAGACAGGGGCTGAGGACTCACTGGGCTGTGCTCCCCAAGGCAAGATGGCCCCTACTCCCTGGGTGGGGGAATGGGGCCATGGCGGACTTCGAACTCTGCACTGCTTTTGTGCTGTTTGCAGTTGCTTGTTTATTTCCCAGGATCCAGACAAGGCTCACAGAATTAAGGAGCAGCGTGGGGGCTTCTGGAGATGAACTCACACAACGTTCTTATCCTATAGCTCTGGACACCAAGGCCCAGTGCAGGGCAGGCAAGCTGACAAGCCCAGAATGCACAGAACCCCCTCCCCCCGTGGCCGGTGGTGGGAGCTATGTGCATGCTGAGGAGAGGAGGGACGCCGGCATACCCAGGAACGGACAGGAAGACTCTGGGCCCTCCTGGCAAGGGGTGCTTCCTCTCCTGGAGTTGCGGAATTGAGGAAGCTGACCTGCTCTGTGCCCAGCTCCCAGCCCCGCTAGCCCCCGGGGAATCTTCTCGACCCTAGTCACTGGAGAGGAGAGCACATGGAGATGCTCAGTGTTCCGTCCTTTCTCGGGGCAGGTGACGGGGGAGGGGGATGGGGGCGGGACGACACACACTTCAGCTGCCTGCTCGGGCCTTGAGCACCAGGTCCAGGATGCCTGAAGCCCCGCAGACGGACGGGAAGAGGCTGCTGTCCTCTCAGCTCTCGGGTAGATCTGTCCTCTCTCTGAGCCGGCCCCAAAAGACGCGGCCAAGCCCAGGAGTAGCTACCAGAGCCATCAGCAGCTCTGCTTCGAGGGCTTCTTGGCTCCGGGGAGAAGCCTCGAGGTCGCTGACGTGCGCTTCTGGTGTCGCCACTTGGCCCGGCGATTCTTGAACCAGACCTGAGGAACAGGAGGGACCGCTGGGGCCCAGCCCCAGAACCCGCGTCCCCCCCACCATCACCCCCACAGGTGGACCAGGCGGGAGCTTCCCGATGGGGATGTGCGCAGAGGGCTGCGGGGCCGGTACGCGGCAGCGGCACCCACCATCTCTTAACCGCTGCAAATAGGGGTTGCGGCTCGGGCCGCGGGGACGAGAACCACTCTCCCACCCGGACCAGCCATCTCTCTGCATGCCTCCCCCGCCCCCACCTCCACCCGGCGGTGCCCGGGACGCCCCTTCTGCAGCTTTGTGCTCTTTCCGAGCTTCCCAAATTCTAGCACACGAACGCGCGCCTCATTTATCAGGGAAAATAAAAAGACTTTAAACCCGAGGAAAACTAGCCTTACCTCCCCTGCAGATCCAGGGACACTTTCCCGCACTTGCCTGTCCCCGCCCGCCCCCCGGAACTGGCCCTGCGCCCCACAGCGGTCCCCAGGCCTCCGGCGCCTCCTCCCATCGCGCCAGGGCCGTCTTTTCTAAAGAAGGAGCAAGGAAGCCAGCCCGCTCGGCCCCTTTCGCCGTGCGGCGGGCGGGCACCCACCTCCACGCGCTCCTCGCGCAGGCGGATGCGGCCGGCCAGGCGCTCGCGCGTGCCCACGTCGGGGTACTGGTTCTGCACGAAGAGCGCCTCCAGCGCCTGCAGCTGCTCCTCGCTGAAGATGGTGCGGTGACGCCGCGTGCGCCGCTGCGGCCCGGGGCCGCCCGCGCCCGGCAGCGCCCCCGAACCTCCGGTGGGCGCGGCCAAGGGCAAGGGCGCCGCGGGGCCCAGCCTCAGCGGCCACGGAAGCCGCGCGCCTGCGGGGCGAGGGCGCGGTGAGGCGAGGGGCGGGGGCCGAGCTCCGCCCCGACCGCGCCGCGCCCGGAGGACCCCTGCGCCCGCGCCCCGCTCCCACTCACCCAGCCCGGCGGCCGGCTCCGGGGGCCCCGGGGCCGCGCGGGGCCCGCAGCAGCAGCAGCAGCCGCAGGGCGCGGCCTCGGGCGCCCCGGGCTCCCCGGGCTCCGCGGGGCTCTGGCGGCCGGCGGGCTGCGGCGCGCGGGCGGCCCGTGCCGGGGGGCTCCGCTCCGGCCGGCTGGAGAGGATGTGCTCGATGGAGAAGGGGCAGGGCCGCCCGGGGCCCCTGCGGCTCGCCGCGCCCCCCGCCGCCGCCATGCCGGCCCAACCGGGCCGCCGCCGCCGCGGGAATATATACGTCGGGGGGGAGCGCGCTGTAATCCCCGGGCCGAGCGCCGAGTCCACGCGGGCTAATCCCGCCGCGCCGGCCAGGGGCGCGCTAATCCCCAACTGCGGCGGCGGGAAATCCTGCTCCGCATCGGCGCGCGGGGGCCGGCCGGGCGGCGGGGAGGGGGCCGGTGGGAAGCCTTCCGCCCCGCGTTGGTCTTCCTGTCTCGAAGGGCTGGCAGGACTCGCGGGCGGAGAGATGCCACCGGGAAGGCGCGGAGGGCCGCCTCCCCCTGCCCACGGGGGCCGGAGGTCCTCACCCTGCTTTGGGGGCAGTGGCCGGGGGCCACCCGACCTTGCAGCCCTCTGGTTGCTGGCCCCTGCCGACCCAGCCCCTGGGTACCCCTCCTGTAGGCACCACAACCAGGGCTGGCTCCTCGTCTCCTTGGGGCCCTACAGAGGTGGATGGGCAAGTCTGGAGAAAGCCACCCAAACTGTCAATCTCTTGGCCCCCAAACTGCTGGGTTCCGACCTCAAATCGGACCCAACTCCATTGGCAACCCCACGACCGCACCGCTTGTTGGCGTCAAACCTCCTACCCATTCCAGAGCCGGGATCTCAGCCTCCTGGAGGAAATGGCGGGAGCAGGAAGCTACCTCTGCTTATCACCAAACCCAAAACCCCATTGCCTCTGGCCCCAAGTCTCTACCTTCTCTCCTGGGTCAGGGGAGCCTTCCAGACCCCATCCAAGGCCCCATCCCAGTGCTTTGGAGCAAGCCCTCCTCCTGCTTCCTATATGTCCCAAAATCCCCTCCCAAAAAACATGGAAACACCCCTGCTCTACCGTCACCATAGCCATGCTTCTCAAGTGCTGACTCGTGTGGGCTCTCCACCTCCTTACTCTTCAGGCCAGTCCGGCTGTCCACACTCTCCCCACCCTGGTCACGCTGCCCAACATGGCTGACCACCTGTACTTTGCCAAATTCAGTGAAGACTGTTCATTCTCAAGCAAGGAGCGCTGAAAGCCCAGTCAGGCACTTCAACCTAAGACCCTCTTCTCTGGACCTCTGAAAAAGATACCCTTGGCTCACAGGAAAGAGCAACAGACTGTCTGGCTTATATCCCAGCTGTCACTTTCTGGCTGCGGGAACCTCCATAGGTTCCCTCAGCCCCCTGTGCCTTGGTTTCCCAATCTGTAACATAATAATAGCAACCTAACTCAAGAGGACTCAACCAGTTACTAAATGTGAGACGTTAGAACTGGGCTGAGCACGTGGGAGCTGCATGAACGGTAGGCAGCACACTCACATTCCCCACCTTCTCCTCCCACCTCACACGCCCTTTTTCAGACTCCTTTGCTGACTGCACTGTGGTATCAGTGAGGAGACTTTGGACTTCAGGTGATAGAACCTCCCAATTCAACCCCTGTCACAAGAGTCCTAATAAAGGTGCCCAGGACTTAATCGGAATGCTTAGTGAAGGAACCATTACTTCAGTGAGTGGCTCTGCCACTCCCAGACAGCCTCATGGTTGCAAGATGGCTGCCACAGCCCCGTTACTCCCATCTCTTCCCTTGTGTTCCTTTGGATGACTGTGGAAACCTCTTCCAGCACCGAACCTCATAGAATCACGTGCTCACCAATAGATCAGAGAGGCACACGGGGATTGACTACCCATCAAAGTGGGAGTTCTGCCACGATGGGGGCAAAAGAGTTAGTGGTCAGGAAGATTGTGCTCTCCTCCCCCCAGCCCTGGCAGTTTCTTCATCCCTCCCCATTCCCACCCTGGGTGACATCCTGCAGTCGTGAAGCTTCAGACACCTTCTCTGTGACGATGACTCCCAAGCTGATACCTGTGGTCTGACCTCTCCCTCTGGTTCAGGCTAGTATCTCCCAAGTGCCTACTCAACATCTCCGTTTGGATCACCTGTAAACATCTCCCAGCCACCATGCCCAGGATGGACTTAAGATCCTCTCAAAATCTGTTCCTTTCCTGGTATTCCCCACCTTGATAAATGGGTCACCCACCTGCCTATCCGCCTGGGGAAATGCACCATCTCTTTACCTGTCCACCTCTGCGTATGCGCATCTCTCCACCAGTCCACCGTGGTAAGAGGCCCACTCTGGTGCTTTCCAAACATGTCAGGGAATTCCTTGACCCTTGTCCCTTCAAGAGGTGGCATCTAATTCCCTTCACCTTGAACATGGGCTGGCCTAATGACTTGCTCCTCACCTCTAAAATGGAGCAGGTGACACTGATTTTTTAAATGTATTTATTTATTTGAGAGAGGGCGTGAGCAGGGAGGGGATGGGCAGAAGGAGAGAAAGAATCTCCAGCAGACTCCCCGCTGAGCTCAATCTCACAACCCTGAGATCATGACCTGAGCCAAAATCAAGAGTTGGATGCCCAACCAACTGAGCCACCCAGGCACCCCAAGTGACACTGATTTTTGAGGCCAGCTCAGATAGCTAGGTGATACAGCTCCCGTCTCTCTTTCCTCTTGGGATGCATGCTCTTCGGGCCAGCCACCATGCCACGAGGAGCCACCAGCCGCCACAGGAAGAGGCAGGTGGCAGAGGTGTTCCAGCCAGCAGCCCCAGCTGAAGGGCCAGCCAGCAGGCAGCACGGAGCATCATGAGTGAGTGAAGAAGCTTTCAGGTGACTTCTGTCCCAGCTGTCATCAACTGTAACTGCACGAGAGAGCAGACTGACAACTGTGAGAGGTAACAATAGAGGTGATTGTGTATGTGTTCACAGCACTAAGTTTGAGGGGCTTTGTTATGGAGATCTAGATAACCCATGGCTTTGCGTACCGGCATGGGATGCTGCTGGTGCAAGCCGCAGTCACATGGCGTTGGCTTTCGGACTGGACGCGAGGGGGAGCTGGAAGGACCCTGCTGAGACGGCCAGCGGGGTCGTAGAGGGAAGTGAGAAGACTCATACTGGAAGACGGGAGAAGGAGACCGTTGATGTGGCATGGCAAGAAGCTTAGCAACACTGTCACCTGTAGCGGGGGCAGGAAGCAGGACGCGTCCCCTGTGAGTAGCGTGATCCAGTTGAGGAGATGGCCCGCGGGGCTGGGGAAGGCGCTGCCTGGCTCCTTTCAGCTGCCTACGGTGAAGAGAGGGCAGAGACTGACCTGAAAGGAGACGTTCGTGCACAGAAGGCAGCTGACGAAGTTAAACGTACACCTGCCCCCGAACAAGCAGGGCCGTCCCGGGAGCTGCCCCGGAGACACGAACGCTTCCGCTCTCACCAAGGGCTGCCCCTGCGTGTTGGGAGAAGTTCTGTTATCATCACCAAAGCTTGGAAACAACCCGGATGCCCAGCAGCCACTGAGCAGACGGACAAGCCCTGGTCCACCACTGCAGGGAGGAGCCCGGGGTGCCAGGGCCACGCGCAGCAGCACAGAGCCACCGCAGGAGATTGGACTGAGTGAGGGACTTCGGTCTCAGAAGGCTCCAGACTGTATGAGGCCTTTTATACGACACTTGGAAAATGGCAACCGATCTGGGGAACAAATCAGCGGTGGGGGTGGAGGTGGGGGGTGGGGGAGGAACAGGAGGGAGTTTGGGGGGAGCACCTGAGGGAGGTGGAGGGGAGGAGGAAATGCTAAGGGGGGGCTGGTTCCTCTCCAGCCCAGAGGGGTCGGGGGCCACCTTCAGTGAGGTCAGGGTGCACAGCCTCTCTTAACCGAGGTGGCTCCCATCCAGCCAAGGCTCCGGGGAAAGTGTCAGTGGTGAGTCACTAGCTCACTCTGGGGACGCTTACTCCAGCCCTGCCACACTGAGCCCCACGTTAAGTTCATGGCTTTCAGACCCTCAGGATTCTGGTTGGGCACAATTTCGGGACATACATAGGGAAGGAAAGCTAGTGGGATGGGCTCTGACCCCCCTTGCTTAAGCTGGTCCCGAGCCTGTAACCAGGCACCCTCTTCCCCACCTTTTCTAGATCCCACTCTCCTCACACTTCTGAAGGTCTGGGTGCCTCACCTGATGGGTTGGCCCAGATGCTCCTCCCTGGGGACATGAGCCCCAGGGGACCAGGCCCTCCTCAGGCTGTGCTTGGCTGTAAAGGCCTGTTCACAGTGACAGCTGGGCAAGGGAGCACCACAGGACACCCGGAGGATGGGAAAATCAGACATCCCTGTTCCTAGGATCTGGCTCCAGTGCCCCTGCCAGTAGGGGTACCCCTTTGCTTGGTGGCATGAGGAGCCCAGAGTGACCTGGCAGGTGTCATAGTGTATGTTTTGTGCCATGCTTACTGTGTTCCTGATGCATTACCCCCTTCTGAGACCCAGAACCGAAAGTTTCAAGAATGAGGACACAAATTCCCCAGCTGGGTCTCTCGGAGTACTGGGGAGCAGGGTGTCCCACCTGGACCCCTGGGTCCATCAACTGGAAAGTCCCTACATGTCACACTGGATCTCTAGGTGCCTCTTCTCCTGACTTCCTTGTCTCTGAACTTCTACTCTTGCTATGACCAGGCCCCCTGAAGCCAGCAGCTCAACCGTTTCCTGTGGCAAACAGGGGCTCCTGTCTTCTTTCCCCAGGCACTTTTCCCTCCATACAATATGGATGACATGGTGCTCTGTGGAAGCTCCACCCTTTGGAGGGCTTTCCCCTCACTGCTGTCATTGAGGGCCACCCAAGGTGCAGTGAGCGAGGCCACGTGCGAATGGCAGTCACTTGCCTACCTGTATAGATTTGCTCAGAACTGATCGTGGCAATGCCACTTCCATTATGTGATGGTACCTTAAGTCTTGGTGGCTCTGACTGTATCCAGCTCTGATGAGCCATTCTGGCCATGTGGTCACTCAATAGCCCAAGGTCAGGTGCTCAGTTCCTGGTGGGGCCCAGTAACATGCCAGGAGCCATTTTGTGAATGGTGTGTGGCATGGCCTCACTCTAGAACCCTAAGAGTTCTGGTACAGCTTTCCCATTGGAACTACCAAAGGCCCCACTCAAAAATCTTTCTATGCCATAGCATTTGCCATGGGCTCTGCCAGATCACAGGGCCAGGAGCAGAGTCACTTCTGCCAAATCCTGGACCTGCTGCAGACCCCTTCCTGCTCTGGGTTCTATGTCAAGTCGGCATGCTCTGTTTCATCCAGCAGCGGCTCATGGCAGTATTCCCAAGGGCAGAGCATGCGGCCTCCAGCACCCGGAGTCCCTGCAGTGTATTCTTTCTTCGTGGTGGGAGGTGGAGGGCACAATTACTTGTCCTTTACTTTGAGGAAGTGTTCTAGCATGGAACATCCAGCATAGAACCACTGGAGTCCTAGAAACTTCGTTTATCGTTTCATATTATTGGGCTGTAAGAGTTCTTTATATATTCAAGATACAAGTCCTCATCAGATATATAATTTGCAAAATCTCCGAGTCTATGGGTAGTTTTCCACTTTCTTGATGGTGTCCTTTGAAGAACAAAATTTAAAAATTTGAATAAGTCCAATTTTTTCTTTTTTTTTTATACTTTTGGTGTCATATCTAAGAAACCATTGCCAAATCCAAGAGCATGAAGATTAACCCCAACATTTTGCAGTTTCGTAAACTATACATTTTATAGTTTTAGCTCCTACATTGATCCATTTTGAGTGAAAAAATTTTAAGATTTATTATTTTATTTTTTTAAGTAATTTCTATCCCCAACGTAGGGCTTGAACTCATGACCCCGAGATCAAGAGTCTCTACCAACTAAGTTCTACCAACTGAGCTGGCCAGACTCCCCTTGAGTGAATTTTTATATATGGTAAAGGTCAACTTCATTCTTCTGCATGTGGATAACTAGTTGTCCCATCATTTGTTGAAAAGATTATTATTTTGCCCATTGCATTGTTTTTGCCTCCTGGTTGAAAATGACCATAATGTGAGGACTTATTTCTGGATTCTGAATTCTGCCCCATTGATCTGTGTGTCTATCCTACGGCAATACTGTACTGTCTTGATAGCTGTAGTTTGCAGTCAGTTTTGAGATCGGGAAGTGTGAGCTCTCTAACCTTGTTCTTTTTCAACATTGGTTTAGTTATTCTTGTTCCCATGAATTTCCATGTGAATTTTAGAATCAGCTCTATCAGTTTCTGCAAATAGACCAAGTAGAATTTTGACAGAGATTGTGTTGAACCTGTAGATCAATTTGGGGAGTATCGCTATCTTAACAACATTAATCCTTCCAATCCATGAACATTGGATGTCTTGATTTATTTAGACCTTCTTTAACCTATTTCTGTAATGTTTTGTAATTTTCAGAGTATCCGTTTTTCACTTCTTTGTTAATTTTCCTAAGTATTTTATTCTTTTTGGCATTATGGAATAGTTGTCTTAATTTCATTTTTCAATTGTTCACTGTAAGCATATAAAAATACAATTGATTTTTTGAGGAGGGGAGGGAAAGAGGGTGAGCGAGAGAATCCCAAGTAGGCTCCATGTCCAGCGTGCAGCCAGGCATGGGGCTGGATCTCATGACTCTGAGATCACGACCTGAGCCAAAAATCAAGAGTCAGATGCTTAACCGACTGAGCCACCCAGGCACCCCTATCTTCTACTTCATTTTCTTGCCTAATTGCCCTGCTAAAACTTCCAATATCGTGTATTGCAATTATGTGTTCAAAAACTGGAGAAGGGGTGCCTGGGTGGCTCAGTTGGTTGGGCGTCTGCCTTCGGCTCAGGTCATGATCCCAGAGTCCCGGGATCAAGTCCCAAATTGGGCTCCCTGCTCAGCAGGGAGTGTGCTTCTCCCTCTGCCCTTCACCCTTCTTGTGCTTTCTCTTGTTCTCTCAAATAAATAAATAACAATCTTCAAAAACTGGAGAAGTAGAGATGCCTGGGTGGCTCAGTCAGTTCAGTGTCTGCCTTCGGCTCAGGTCATGATCCCAGGGTCCTGGGATTGAGTCCCACATCGTGCTGCTTGCTCAGCTGAGAGGCCGCTTCTCCCTCTCCCTCTGCCCCTCCCCCTGCTTGTGTGCGTGCTCTCCCTCTCTCTCTTTCTCAAATAAATAAATAAAATCTTCAAAAAAAAAAAAAAACTGGAGGAATAACCAGTGGGTAGGTTAGGAACCCCATGTGAGATGGAATCAGGCCAGTTCTCCATTTGTTACCCAAATCTTCTACACCCAACTCTAACAGGCGGGCTGTCATGGATTTTGGATTCCAGGTGTCAGTGTTGAGGGGAGTCCTCTGTAAAATGACCTGGGTTTTCCCTTTCTCCAGTATGCAACCACTTGAGTAAATGGACACAGGTCCTTTCACAGAAGGATTAGGACGTCACTCCTATATACCTTTCTCATGGTGTTGCTGGGTCCTTCCCCATGTGAAGGAGACTTCAGTAGATGAAGTCTGGGCCGAAGAACGGGCTGGAAATTGGGCAAAGGATTGTGACAGTCCCTTGAGTTCAGTGATCTTAGCCTTTTGCTCTATTACTATTTTTATTTATTTTTTAATGTGTTAAATGTACATAGCATAGAACTTACCATTGTAATCATTTTTAAGTGCACCAATTCTGTGGCATTAAGCATATTCACAATGTTGTGTAACCATCACTGTCATTTCTGGCACTTTCCATCAGCCCCAACAGAAATTCTATGGTCATTAAACAATAACTCCCCATTCCCTCCTACTCCCAGTGCCTGCCAACCAAGGGTTAGTTGGTTAGCTGAGTTCCATTGAATGGATATACCACATTTTAAAATCTGTTCATCTGTAGGTGGATATTTGGGTTGCTTCCACTTTCTGACTATTTTAAATACTGTTGCTGTGACTGTGGGTATATAAGTATGTGCTTGAGTCCCCACTTCAGTTCTTTTGGGTATATACCTGGAAGTGGAATTCATGAATCATATGTTAATTCTGTTTCAGTTTTTGAGAAACCGCTAAATTGTGTTTTCACAATCGCAGCACCATCTTACATTCCCACCAGCAAAGCACAGGGGCTCCAACTTCTCCACTCCTTTGCCAACATTTGTTATTTTCTATTTTTTAAATTTATACTCATCATAATGGAGTGGTGTCTTGTGGTTCTGAACTGCATTTCCCTAATGATTAATGATGTTGAGTGTCTTCTCATGTGCTTATTGGCCATTTGTATGTCTCCTTCGCAGAAACGCCTGTTCAAGTCCTTTGTTCATTTTTTTGGGGAAGATTTTATTTATTTATTTATTTATTTGAGAGAGAGAAAGAGAGAGAGCACAAGCAGGGGAGCTGCAGAGGCAGAGGGAGAAGCAGGCTCCCCACTGATCCCAGGACCCCGAGATCATGACCTGAGCTGAAGGCAGATACTTAACTGACTGAGCCACCCAGGCGTCCCCTTTGTTCATTTTTAAATTGAGTTGTTTTGTTTTTGTTGTCGTTATTATTATTTTACCCAATATTTCATTATGAAAATTTTCAAACATTCAGAAAGTTTGAAAGGTTTGTACAGTGGACACCCATATCCTCACTACCTAGATTCTTTGATTAGCACTTTGCTTTATCTCCTATGTATCCATCCATTAGTCCGTCTGATTTTTTGTGCATTCCAAAAAAGTTACAGACATCAGTACACCTCACACCTCGAATCTTCAGCACGCATATCATTAACTAGAGCTCAATATTTGTTTGCAAATTTAAGGTAACATTTATATACAGAGAATTATATAAATCTTGAATGTGCCATTTTGTGAGTTTTGACAAATGTATACACCTGTGCTATCCAAACCCCTACCACGATCTAGAATATTTCCATCACTCCGGATGTCCTCATGCTCCTTCTGAGATAATCACCATCCTCACCCCATCCTCAAGAGGAAACCACTGCGGTTTCAACATCGAGTAATTTCGCCTGCTCAGAGAGTTCGCCGAAATGAACTCCTGCAGTATGATTACTCTTGTATAAGGCTTCCTTCGTTCAGCATAACATATATTTGTTTACTTTTATTTGCATTTAGTTCTTGCAGAATTTACCCCTGGGGCATAGTTGTGTTTCTTCAGTTTCTTCTGGGATCTTTTTCTGCCCTGCAACCTCGTCTTCTGGCTGAGGGACAACGTGCTCTTTCGCAGAAAGGAGCGCCTCAGGGCGGCAGGGAGCGCGCATGCCCGGGCTAAGCCGACCACCAGCCCCGTAAGTTCTCACCGCGTCTCGGGAGGGCTTTGTTCACCTGGATGTGCTCAATGAGCAAAAAATGTCATCCAAACCCTTCAGTCCAGCATTACTCTCCGCATTTTTAAGCAGCTACAGTAAAAATTCAGCACTCTTTTTAGGCCACTGACCCCGCGTCCAGCCCCACCGGGCACACCTGCCCACCGCTCCATTGGAGGGACGAAATGGTGCAGACGGCTTCTGCAAAGTGACATCCTGCGGACACTGGGTGGTTTTTCGGATATGCATACCCTCGATGGCCTGGGCAGTTTGTTCTTTAAGTGCACACGAAGATTTGAACCTCCTGACCTGCATGATTTTGAAGGGTTTTCTGGGTCAAGTGAATAGTGAACCATTTTCAGAGATCACCTCAGGCCGCTTACAGGAAGAATTCAGCATATTTTTAAGATTCATCCATGGGGGGGGGGGGGGCTGTTGCCTGGGTGGCTCAGCTGGTTAAGCGACTGCCTTCCCCGGCAGGCTCCCTGCTCAGAAGGGTGTCTACTTCTCCCTCTCTGCCGCTCCCCCTGCTTGTGCTCTGTCTCTGTCAAATAAATAGAGATACAATCTTAAAAAAAAAAAAAAAAAAAAAAAAAAGATGGGCGCCTGGGTGGCTCAGTTGGTTAAGCGGCTGCCTTCGGCTCAGGTCATGATCCCAGGGTCCTGGGATTGAGCCCAGAGTTGGGCTCTCTGCTCAGCGGGGAGTCTGCTTCTCCCTCTCCCTCTGCCTGCCGCTCCCCCTGCTTGTGCTCTCCTGCTCTCCCTCCGTCAAATAAATAAATAAAATCTTAAAAAAATAAAAGATTCATCCATCTCATTGTGTTGTTTTGTGCCAGTCTTAGCCTATCGATAACCAATGTTGCGGTTGGACCAGGCCTTACGGTTCGTATAGTGATTGCAAGACACCTTCCAGCAATAAACATCGGGAAACTTTGAAAAAATAAAAACGTATTGCTTACAGGACCTGGAACTTACACAGCACGCCCAGGGCCACACAGCAAGGCCATACGGAGAGAGCGAGCACACAGACCTGGGGTTTTACCTTCATTGCGGTTAAGGGTGGAGGCCTAAGGTTTCAGGGGCTTAGTCTTTTCTTTTTTTTTTTAAAGATTGTATTCATTTATTTGAGGGAGGACGAGAGAGATAGCATGAGAGGGGGGAGGGGCAGAGGGAGAGGGAGAAGCAGAATCCCCGCTGAGCAGAGAGCCTGATGCTGTGGCCCTTGAGCCCAGGACCCTGAGATCCTGACCTGAGCAGATGGCAGAAGCAACCCAGACGCCCTCAGGCGCTCAATCTTTATTGGTGAATTTAAGACCTAAGAGCAGGAATTTAAAGCATGGCAGGAGGAGAAAAACAATAGGCCCGGCGGGTCATTTATCAAAATCAACCGAGATCTCTAAAACAAAGGAGCCTCCTTGGAGGCAGGGGGCCTCGTTCTTCCCAGAGTTGTGCGGCTGGAGAGGTGTTTATTGGAGATAATCATCTCCGAAGGAGATGCTTCCTCATTCAAAGCTTACATCAAGCACTTGCGTGACAAAAGAGAAGAAATTCAACCGTCAGGGCTTCCACTAAATGTGTGAATCAGAAACGTTTTCTTTGTATCGCTGACAGTACTCCTCCGTTGTGAAGCTATTTTCCCATTTTCTTCTAAAAATGTTATAATTTTACATTTTGTGTTTAGGTCTACAGTGGCTCTCAAATTAATTTTCATGTATGGTCTGAGGCAGGAGTTGAAGTTAAAATTTTTTCCCATAAAAAAAAAATTTTTTTTCCCATAGATCCCTCGTTTTATTGAAATAATTGTCCCTTCCCTGTTACATTTCGCTGGCACCCTGTTTAGGAGTAAATGGCTCTGGGTCTATTTCTAGGCTCTCTATTCTACTCCACTGATCTACTTACTGATCCTTCGGCCAGAAGCACAGTTGACTGCTGTAGCTTCACAGAAAGTTTTGAGAAACTTCTCCGTAGGTTCCCTAAGTCTGTTATTCCTTTTCCAGATAGTTTTGGCTGTTTCAGGTCCTTTGTATTCCTATAAAATATTAGAGTTGTCTTGTTAATTTCTTCAGGAAAAGGTTAGTAGGATTGTGTTTAGAATTGGATTGAAACCATAGATCAGTTTTGGGAGAACTGATATCTTAAGAACATTGACCCTCCAAATCCGTGGACTTGGTACCGTGCTCTCCACTTATTTGGATCTTCTTTAAGTTCATGCAGCGGCATTCGTAGGTTGCAGTGTAGATGTCTTAGAGGTTTGTTGTTAGATTAATTTCTAAGTATTTTATGTTTCTTGATGGTATTGTCAATGAAATTGTTTCTAATTTTTCAATGATTCGTTACTCCTCTGTGGAAGTACAGTTAATGTTCGTATATTAACAGCATATGATGACCGTATGAGTTTGCGAGAGCCACTGTAACAAAATACCACGAGCTAGGTCATGTAAGAACAACAGAGATGTATTGTCTCACACTTCCGGGAGCTAGCAGTCTGAAAAACGGGTGTTCACAGGGCCATGCTTTCTCTGAAGCCCAAAGAGAATGCTTTCCTTACCTCTTCATAGCTTCTGGGCCTTTGCTGGCAATATTTGGCGGTCCTTGGCTTATAGCTGCGTCACTCCAATCTTTGATTTTGCTGTCACACGGCATTCTCCCCGTGTGTCTGTTTTCACATAGATGTATTCACACCAGTCATGCTGGATTAGGGGTCCGTCCTCCTCTGGTAAGACTCATCTTAACTATTTACATCTGCAATGACCTTATTTCCAAATAAAGTCACATTCTGAAGTACTGGCTATTGGGACTTCAACCAACTGAACCACCCAGGCACCCCATAACCTTTTTAAAAATTTAATGAAAGACATACCTTGACAGATTCACTAAGGTCAGCATCCCCCAAACAATGTAAAAACAAAGAAAACCGTAGCTAGACACACCCTAGTCAAACTGAAAGCTGAAAATAAAGAATAAATACGAAAAATAACCAGAGAAATATGGCACATTATATACGGGGAAAGGATACAAATGTTAGCTGATTTTCATCAGAAATTATTGAAAGACAGGGGTACCCGGGTGGCTCAGTTGGGGACTGATTCTTGGTTTTAGCTCAGATCATAATCTAATGGGCTATGGGATTGAGCAGGGAGTCTACTTGAAGATTCTCTCCCTCTGCCCCCCACCTCACCTTACTCTCTCTCTCTCAAATAAATAATCTTAAAAAAAAAAAAAAAGATTGAGGGACACCTGGGTGGCTCAGTCGGTTAAGCATTTGCCTTTGGCTCAGGTCATGATTTCAGGGACCTGAGATCAAGCCCCACATCGGGCTCCCTGCTCAGTGGGGAGTCTGCTTCTCCCTCTCCCTCTGCCCTCCCCTCCACCTTGCTCATGCTCTTTCTCCCTCACTGTCACACTCTCTTTCTCTCACTCAAATGAATAAATCAAATCTTTTAAAAAATAATTGAAAGACAAAAGACAAAAATGGAACAGCATCTTTAATGTGCTAGGTATGGAGAAGGGTCTCACACATCCAGAATTCTATATTCAGCAAAAAATATCCTTCAAGAATGAGAGTGAAATAAAGACATTTTTAAATAAACAAAAACTAAGGTGATTTGTTACTTGCAGACCTGCACTGCAAGAAATATAAAGGAAGTTCTTTAGGCTGAAGGGAAATGATAAGAGCTGGAAACTCAGATCTCCATGAAGAAAAGGAGGCTATCAGAAATGCTAAAAATGTGCATAACTATAAAAGACTATTTTTTTTCTTCTTATCTTTAAAAAAAATGGATGACTGAAGGCGCCTGGGTGGCTCAGTCAATTAAGCATCTGACTTTGGCTCAGGTCATGATCTTGGGGTCCTGGGATCAAGCCCCGCATTGGGCTCCCTGCTCAATGGGGAGTCTGCTTCTCCCTCTCCTTCTGCCCCTCCCCCAGCTCGTGCTCTCTCTCTCTCAAATAAATAAAATCTTTTTAAAAATGGATGACTATAAAACAAATATAACTTTTCATTTTTGTATTTATAATATGTAATCACTATCTCAAAAAGACAAAAGGTGTGGCAGTAAATAGAACCATACAATTTCTCAATGTTCTTACATTTTACATGACATAGTACAATATTAACTGTAATTAGACTCCAAAAAGTTAAGATGATATATTATAATTCCTATAGCTACCAGTAAAAAGGGCAAAGTGGCATAGCTGAAAAGCTAATAAAAAATTAAAATGGCCTTCTAAAAAAGTTAAAGTGTTCAAGTGAAGCAAGGGAAGACAGGAAAGGAGGAATACAGGACTAAAACTAGGTGGGACAAACAGAAAACAAATAGCACAACAATGACTTAGATTCAACTACATGAATAATGACATTAAATTTAAGCAAAATAAACACTCCAGCTAAAACGAAGACATTGTCAGAATCATACTGAACTTAAAAAAAAAAAACAACAATTAAGACTTAGGGGTGCTTGGCTGGCTCAGTTGGAGGAGCCTGTAGGTCTTGATCTTGGGGTTGTGAGTTTGAGCCCCACGTTGGGCTCTGAGCCCTACAGGGAGTCTGCTTGAGAGTTTTTCACTCTCAGTCCCCCGTCCCCCCACTCATGCATGATCATGCACTCCCTCTCCCTCTCTCTCCTTCTCTAAAATAAAAAAATAATCATAATAAAAAAAAATTAAGGGGCACCTGGGTGGCTTAGTCGGTTAAATATCCAACGCTTGATCTCAGCTTGGGTCTTGATCTCAGTGTTGTGAGGTTTGTTTTGTTTTGTTTTTTTAAGACTTTCTTTCTTTCTTTCTTTCTTTCTTTCTTTCTTTCTTTGAGAGAGATAGTGAGAGACAGCACAAATTGGGGAGAGACAGAGGGAAAGGGAGTAGCAGGCTCTCCACTGAGCAGGGAGCCCAATGTGATTTGAGGCTCGATCCCAGGACCCCGAGATCATAACCTGACCCAAAGGCAGACACTCAACTGACTGAGCCACCCAGGCGCCCCTCAGCATGGTGAGTTTGAGCCCTGAGTTGCGCTCCACATTGATCACAGAGCCTACTTAAACAAAAATTTTTAAAAGCAGCCAAGACTTAACTACATGCTGCCTACAAGAAATGCACTTCAAATGTAGATACTGATGGACTAAAAGTAAAATCATGGAAAAAAAGATATACCATAGAAACGGTAAATTAAGAAAGCTGGAGCAACTATATTCACATCAGAAAAATTACACTTCGGGGCGCCTGGGTGGCACAGCGGTTGGGCATCTGCCTTCGGCTCCTCCGCTATGAGCCTGCCTCTTCCTCTCCCACTCCCCCTGCTTGTGTTCCCTCTCTCGCTGGCTGTCTCTATCTCTGTCGAATAAATAAATAAAATCTTTAAAAAAAAAATTACACTTCAAGACAAAGACTATTATGAGACATAGAAAGGGATATTTCATAAAGATAAAAGGGTTTTTAATCAGGAAGATATACAATCCTAAATGTCTATGTGTCTAATTGATTTTCACAAAACATTAAGCCAGAAGTGATGGAATTAATGGCATAAGTAGACAAATTGACAAGCATACTTGCAGTTCTAACACCCCTCTTACATTATTTAGAACAACTAGAATAAATTAGTAAGGTCGTTAATGATCTGAACACCACCACCAACCACCTTGACTTAAATGACACTGACAGAACATTCCACCCAACAATGGAAGAACACATTTTTCCAAGTACACGTGGTACAGTCATGAAGATAAACCATATGCCGGGCCATAAAACAAGTCTCAATAAATTCCAAAAGTTTGAAAACTTATGGAGGATATAGTCTGCCCAACAATGGGATTAAGTTAGAAATAGATAAATAATTTGTGTCAAAAAAGAAATAAACAGAAAAATAAGGAGACATTTCAAATTAAGTGATACAAGTACAATATACCAAAATTTGCAATATGCAAGTGAAGTAATGTTTAGGGGGAAATTTATAGCTTTAACAGAAGCTATTGAAAAGCTTTAGAAAAGGAGATATAAAACCAATGACGTAAAGTTCTGTGTTAAGTGCCCCTAAAAGATTAAGAAAATAAAGTAGAAAGAAGAAAATAACAAAAAGCAGTAGCCAATAATATAAAATAGGCAAACAATAGAGAAAATTAAAAGCCAATACATTTTTTTTTTAAAAGATCAACAAAATGGGGCGCCTGGGTGGCTCAGTTGTTAAGCGTCTGCCTTCAGCTCAGGGCGTGATCCCAGGGTCCGGGGACTGAGTCCCACATCGGGCTCCCTGCTCAGCAGGAAGCCTGCTTCTCCCTCTCCCACTCCCCCTGCTTGTGTTCCCTCTCTCGCTGTGTCTCTCTCTGTCAAATAAATAAAATCTTTAGAAAAATAAAATAAAATAAAAGATCAATAAAATGGATAAACTATACTCAAATGGAAAAAATAAACACAAATTGCCCATATCAGGGATGAAAAAGGGGATATCACTGCAGATTATGCAGACATTAAGAGGATAATAAAGAAATATTATGGGGGCACCTTGGTGGCTCAGTCGTTAAGCATCTTCCTTTGGCTCACGGCGTGATCTCAGGGTCCTGGGATTGAGCCCCACATCAGGCTTGTCTGCTGGGAGCCTGCTTCTTCCTTTCCCACTCCCCCTGCCTGTGTTCCCTCTCTCGCTGGCTGTCTCTCTCTGTCAAATAAATAAATAAAATCTTTAAAAAAAGAGAGAAATATTATGAACAACTTCATTAATAACCTAGAATTAACCACAGTTAACATCATACTTTATGGCAAAATATTGGACAATTTTTCCTAAGATCAGGAATAAGACAAGGATGTCCACACTCACCACTTCTATTCAATATTGTCTTAGGAGTCCTAGCCAGTGTGATAAAGGAAAAAAAGAGACATAAAATGTATAAAGATCAAAAAGGGAAGGGTAACATCGTCTCTATTTGCAGATGACATAATACTTACGGTGGGAATGTAAAAAAGAAAAACCACTGTAGAAAACAGTATGGCAGTTTCTTATGAAGTTAAACATACCTTTGGATCCTGCCATTCCACTCCTAGTGATTTATCCAAAAAAAGTGAAGATGCAGACTTGTATTTGAATGTTAATAGCAGCTTTATTTGTAATAGACTCAAGCAAGAAATGACCCAATGTCCATCAACAGATGAACTGATAAATGAATTGGGTTAAATAACAATAAAAAGAAGACTCAGAAAAGAAAACTGTTTTTGCTTTAAGTAGGCTCCACATCCAGTGTGGAGCCCAACATGGGGCTTGAACTCACAGCCCGAAGATCAAGACCTGAGCTGAGATCAAGAGTTGGAGGCTTGGGGCGCCTGGGTGGCTCAGTCGTTAAGCGTCTGCCTTCGGCTCAGGGCGTGATCCTGGCGTTCTGGGATCGAGCCCCGCATCAGGCTCCTCTGCTGAGAGCCTGCTTCTCCCTCTCCCACTCCCCCTGCTTGTGTTCCCTCTCTCGCTGGCTGTCTCTCTCTCTGTCAAATAAATAAATAAAATCTTAAAAAAAAAAAAAAGAGTTGGAGGCTTAACCAACCAAGCCACCCAGGTGCCCCAAGAAAACTACTGATATAAGCACAACATAGACAAATCTCATAGTCATTATTCTGAGTGAAAGATACTAGTCTCCTTCCCCCCTAAAAGAACAGATACTATATGTATCTTAAAAGTCTATAAAATAAAAGCTATATCTCTATAAAAGCTCTTCTCACTCATTTTAAATATCTTTGGAAGCTTCTCTAAGTTGCTAGATACTATTCTTTAAGCCATCCCTATAGATCCTGTAGTCCAGACCTCCTTGACTGTTATTCTATTCAGTGATTAATAGAATAATCACGTCCACCTTGCTCCTAGCAGTTAATTCAGCACCCAACACCTGCTACTCTGGGGTCCTGTCATCCCCTTTCCTACTAGGAAGCCAGTTCTGTAATGGCATCTTCCACCTCGCCTACAGAGGGCAGCAAGGATACCCCTTCGTGTCCTCCAGACCCTCCTGTAGATCTGGGGGAGCTCACCGGCAGCTTGTGGGTCTTGTGATCATCAACCCAATTCAACATGCTCCTTTTCTGAGTCTTCTGGTCTCTTCCTTTCCACAACTATTCTAGCATTTCTATTTTGTTTGGTATAGACCATGACTTTTTCCGTGGGCCACCCTGGCAGCATATTAGAAGTTTCTCGAGGGTTCCTGCCAGAGCCTCCCATGTCACGGGAGAGTACCCCTATGTTGATCAGCTCCTCCTTATCAATCTTTGTGTCCCGTTTCCTTGATCCATTGCCCTTAGGGTCTACGCTAAGGCATCCCCTCCTGGTTCTTGCCAGCTCTGCTGAGACAAACCCACAGTTCCCTTGCACACCATCCATGCCCTCCCAGTGGGCCCAGCATTTCAGTTAGTCTATGCTGAGATATGATCCTAGTTTAGGGTATGGTGGCCTGCAGCGGAGGTGGGGGTGACCCAGAAGCAAACACTGTCTGATAAGGTGCCTGCCTCTTTTGAGGTGTGTGCAGAGTTCTTGTGTAAGGTGGGGCCACTTTTGTTCACACAGAAATCCTAGAGGGTTCAGGGGAGTCTGGGGAGTCATAGTGCTCATCTATCCAGGTATCTCCACTTTATGTGTCAGGGTCCCACTTCTTCGCCATCAGGGCTCTCATGTCTATGGAAAGAGGCTTGTCTAGGTTAAGATCCCTACTTTGCAGTGCCTCATCTTCATCTTCCCTAGGCTGCAGGGTCTCTTGACATGTGCCTGGTGGCCTCTGACACTCACTGTCGATTAATGTGCTCTGAATTTGCCATGTTCTCTCATCGAGCAATCAATAATAGTTTGCAACAGCACTTGGTTCCATTGCTCTTATAGTAACCATTTCCTCCATACCTCTCAAGTGCCCAAGACAGTGTACCAGCTTCTGTCTCCCTCTCCACCTGTTTCCCATCCTGGTTCTCCCAGGTGACAGTTTTCACTGTCACCCTGCTACTCATGCCAGGCGCTATCCATTCTCCATGTGCCATCGGTGATGATCTTTCATTGCCACCTAGCTGGCTAGGAATCCAATTTCAGAGAGCCATCCTTAGGGTCCGTTTCCTGGGACCACCTGCTTCTGGTCAAGGCCAAGTTCCCTGGAAGCAAAGCCTGATATTGAGATTCTTATCCAAATGACTTATTTTTGAGGGTGAGTTCTTAGGAGTGAAGAAATCTGTATTAGTTTGCTAGGTCTTCCTTAACCAGTCCCGCAAGATGTGTGGCTTACAACAGAAATTTATTCTCTCACAGTTCTAGAGGCCAGAGGTCCAAAGTCAAGGTGTCAACAGGGCAGTGCTCCAGGTGAGAATCTGTTCCAAGCTTTTTTCTTAACTCTTGGTGCTTCTGGGAATCCTTGGGGGCCCTCGGCCTGTACATGCATTGTTCAATTCTATGTCTGTCATCACACCATGTTCTCCTTGTGTGTGTGTCTTCATGTGGCTTTCCCCTCTGTGTGTGTGTCTGCCTCTGTGTCCCTTCTTACTTCTTTTAAGGACAGCAGTCCTATTGGATTAAGGGCCCACCGTATTCCACTATGACCTCATCTTAATTTACTATCTTAATTACAGCTACAAAGACCCTATTTCCAGTTAGGTTCACATTCACAGGTACCAGGGTTTAGAACTTCAACATCTCTTTTTGGGGGACACAACAGAAGTATAGGGTGAGTAAACCATTCTAATTTGAGCAACGAAATTTACCTCCTGGTAAACTCTCTAGTCTCGGGAGGCTGAGATGGGTGGTTACCCTGGGAGGACGGGCAGGGTGAACGGGAGGGTGGTCTTGGTTAGGGTCAGTTTCCTGTAATCCCATATGGAAACACTAGTGGCTTTACAGATCTGAACTGCCTTGAGGCAAAGTAAGGACCGGCCTTTTGTACCCTATGCCAGTCAGTCCTTGGCTGAGCTGTGCCCACGCAGAGGGAGTGTGGGAGGCTCCATCACCAAGGCCAGTGCTCCAAGATGGAGGCAGCTGTGCTCCATTAGCTGCCAGTACTCAAAGTAGCAGGACAGGTGGGCTGACCACTGAAGGGATCTGGATAGAGCCCCAGTGGCCTCCGTGATGCTACCCCTCCATCTACTTGTCCCCCTTGGTAAATGGCCCACTTTTCTATCTAGCCACCTGGATAAATGCACACCTAGACTCGTGTTCACCTTGATAAGTGCACACCTGGCCATTCAGGTTTAGTGACCCACCCACCCACTTGTGCACCTTGGTAAATGCCCACCTGCCACAGAGCCGTCCAAGCCTCGATAGTCAGTGAGCCTGCCCTTAGAGGCGGCAGTGATCTCTGCAAACACAAATCCAATCATAATGCTCCCCTGCTTCAAATTCTCAGGGTAAGAGGATCCTGAGGATTAGTCCCCTTGTCTCTGTGGTCCTCTAGCCCCTGGACTCTGCCACTTCTGTCCATCTGCCCCGTTGGCCTCTGCCTGCTCTCCTGATGCCCACACTCCAGGTCGGCTCCTCCAACGAGCCGGATGCACAGCCAGCCTGGCCCGTCTCAGCCCCACCCTGGGGCTCATTGTGGCCTCTGCAGAGGGGCCCTTCCTACTCACCCCACTGCGACACCGGAGATCTCAGGGCCCCTTCCTCTGCATATGCTCCGTCAACAACCCTAGTCAACACCGGATGCCCTCACTTCTGTTTCCCACACTGAAGAGCAGACCCAGCTGCTTCCAGGACTGGTCAAAGCCGGTCAGTGCCAAAAGAGAGGGACAGATGAGGGGTGGGGACCAGGGCCTTTCGGGGGTTGGGAGAGGTTGGAGGGGCATCAAGGGCCATGGACGGAATGGATCTGCAGATGAATCCTGAGAGATCGTTGGCTTTGGACAGTCAGAGACTGGAGTGCAAGGCAGGTCCAGCAAGGGCCAGGGCGGTTTGGGGGTTACGTCTCAGTAAGTGCAAAGATGGTGCCAGAGGGGAAGGGCATGTGTGGTCCCTTAGCAGCATCCAGCAGAGATGGCAGCCAGGGTAGACGTGGGGAGGGGGTCCTCGGCCCAGTTCAGGGCTGGGGAAGGCAGACTCAGGATGGAGACGGGAAGTCAGGCTCCTTGAGGCAGCACCCCTCCTTCTTTCTCCAGCCCCTCCTCCTACATCTCCTCCTCTTCCTGGACCCCCTTTCTGGCCTCCCTCCCAGGCCCGGCAGGCGAGGCCATCAGGATTCCCCTGATTGCTTTCTTTCATCCCGGTGCCTTTCTCTGCAGCGAACGCCGCTAATGCCTCCTTTATCACGGAATTAGGGGATTTGGGGCCGATAGCACAAAGAGGCCCTCGATAGCGGCCGTAATCAAACGCCAATCGGCCCGATCTTGAGCGGGATGGGGAAGAGAGCGAGCGCCGGGGATTAGCGAGGGACCCGCGGCCCGGCCGGGCGGAGATAGTATCGGCGGTCGCGGGGCTGAAGCTGCCGGGGAGGGCCCGGCTGGGGCCGCAGAGAAAGGCCGGCTTAGCTGCTCAGCGCCGGGGATTCTGAAGCCATTAGGGGGGATTAGCACCCGGGTTAATCTGCTTTGGCCGCTCAATTGTCAGCAGGGAGTGTGCAAGCTGTGGAGGACACCTCTGGCCCAAGCGGCCACGGGACCCCTGCAGTCCAGGCCCAGAGGCTGGTCCCCGTTTCCCCAGTTGACTGGGCCAAGCCTGGTCCCGAGGACCAGAGGTAAGGATGCACACCCCATTTCACCCGGCCAAAGGCCTGATGCGTGGACCTGGCCCAGGACGCTTGAGTGGAGGCAGGCTCTTGGCTCCAGCCTCCACCTTTGCCAGCCTTTTTGGGAGATCTGGGAACACAGACAGTCCCTGCCCCTCCTTGGGAACGTGCTTCCCTTCTGTCCCCCCCCCCCCACTCCGCCTCTGGCCTTGATCACCCCTTGGAGCCCTGGGCCTCAGCTTCCGCACAGAGCCTGGCTTCCTCAGTAAAGCACACACCCTCCCCGTCATGACCAGGAGGCCCGGCACAGACTGGGGGACGCTGAGGGAGATTGGCAAGGAGTCATCACTTGCAGACCCTCCGTCTTTCCCTTGGGGTCCCTTTTAAGGCTCTGGAGCCCTAAGGGGCGTATTTGCTGACCTATTCAGTCAGGACTGATGTGATGCCACCCGCTGCCTCCCCACGGCTTATTTCCAGCCCTCTCTCACTAGCCCCCTCACAGTGGGGCTGTGCAGGCAGGGGCCTCCATAGGTCCTAGCCAGGTCATTTGTCCCCGTCTGGGAAACAGGGCTGGCTGAGAGGAAAGGTCCAGCCAGGAGGCACCCCTGTCCAGCTGTGCAGCCTGTGCTCACGTTGCTTTCTGTAGGGACACCCCTGCCCCCGAGCCTCCCCCTGGGTTGCTAATGACAGGCCCCTGGATGGGGAGACTCACAGGGGTGTCTCCTCCATGGGGATGCGCCAAGGCCTTACATGAACCCCTGGCTGGCAATAGGCAGCTGGTCCGAAGCTGGCCAGGGAGGCAGGACCGGAAGGGAGGGAGCAGTGGAGAGGCTGCCGGAGCCCTCTTGGTCCCATCCCCTGACCCTACCGCCTTTCTCAGGCCTGAGGCTGGGGGCACTGAAGTAAAAACCTGCAGGAGGAAGAAAAGACAGTCGAAAGTCCTTCCTTCCTTCACTCGGCGAACATCTCTGGAGCCCAGGCTCTGTGGGGTGGACACGGGTGAGCCACAGGCCCAGACTCCGCCCTCCGGCAGCTCGGGTCTGAGTACGCGGGAAGGAAACCGGCTGAGGGGGCTGTGCGGGAAAAGGGGCACAGTCCCTCTACCTGGACACTGTGAATCACAAGGTAAAGGTCGGGGCTGAGGAAGAGGGAACAGCGCGTGCTGCCCGTCTGGGGGTGAGGCAGAAAGCAGGCCGCCGCGGGAGAAGTCCAACCCTGGGAGACGGCCATCTCCAGGCGGGGGTGCGGGAGCTCGGGGTATGTTCCCTCGGGCCGGCGAGTCCGGAGAGGCCGCTGGCGGCCAACGTGGGCCGTCGGTCGCCGGGGCAGGCGCCTCAGGGACTCGGCAGAATGGAGACGGTGGTTGGGTGGCCGCACGCCGAGTGTTGGGGGACTGCAGGCGAGGTCGGGCATTGGCGGTGAAATACGAGGGTGGGGACTGGTGGCAGTGACCGCGACCGGCCTCCGGACACCCCAGCCACTCAGACCCGCGGCAGAGCCGGGAGCGCGGGAGCGAGTCACGCCGGCCGGGAGCGCGCCCGTGACGCCATCAGCACGAGCCGCCCGACTTCCGGGCGCGAGTGGCCACGCCCCTGCCTGGCCACCTTCCTACCCCGCTCTCCCCGCGTGTCCCCAAGGCCGGGAAAATCCGGTTCCTTCTTCACAGATGGACCCGGGAAGCCCCCTGGGTGCCTGCTGCGGACCGCCAGTGGCGAGTGGTGAGAGAGGCCCTGATGGTCTGCGGCCTTGAGCGGCCTGCCTGGGGGCGCAAACGAGCGAGCCCGAGGGTGGACCTTTCCTCAGTCGGCCCTGGCAAGCACAGCCTCTTTCCCTTGACCTGGTCCGGAAAAGCCTCCTGGTCACAATCGCGGGCAGTTTATTTACCTTGCCCTCATCACAGCCCTGGGGGCAGTCTCGCGGACACCGAGAGCAGGGCCTTCCTCGTCGGGTCATCGGGCGGCGCGGGTGGAGAGCGCGCTGCGGGGCTTCGGTCAGCCTGTGTAGGGCACCCGGAGGCAGATAAACAGGCTGCCAGAGAGCCTCAGCCGCACCGACCCTGGCAGCGTGCTAACAGTGCCCAAGGCCCCTGAGCCTTCAGTGCTTTGCAGCCAGGGGCAGGGCAGGCCACTGTAGGTATCTGAGCCCTGCTTAGGAGCAGACAGCGTGAGATGTTTATCCCTTGAGGTCACGTCAGGAGGAGACACCCCCGTGGCCAAGCCTCTCAGGTTAGGCCTAGTCAGTGGAGGATTAAGCGGGGAGGTGGGCGTGGCCTGCCAGGAGACAAAAGTGACAACAGTTGGGGAGGGTCAGGGTTTGACCTAAACTGAGGGGGAGGGGGGGAGAAGGGGAGTTTGCCCTAAGGGATATTTGCCAGGTTGGAGTGGGAGGAGGGCAGATACAAGACCACACCAAGGACCACCTTGGTTTCCATGGGTCACCCACATTGTTGGCCTAAGTCAAGTTCACCCACGATCCTGAGTGTTGTCTGTGGCCCTCCAGTTGTCCTTTGAGGCCAAGGACTTCACTGTGCTTGCATCTCTGTCCTTGTCCCTAGGGTGTCCAGTCCCTGTTCCCAGATCTTGATGTAGCAGGAGCTCCTCTAGACCCCCTGATTCTCTCTCTGCCCCTTACCAAAGAAAGACCCTTGTCCAGACAATCTGAAAACTTGGAGGAAGCAAAAAGAAAGGAAAATACTCTGGCATCTTCAACTGAGATTCTCTTTTCTATAAAGGCTAAGGGCACAACCCGAAAAACAATTCTCTTTGTTGGTTAAAAAGAGACCATTTGTCAGGAGTGAGTGGTTTTTTTGTGTACTAAGCTCTGACTGCCATTCATCACCTACACAAGGACATGGAAAAATCCAGGGGACGCCTGTGCAGTAGTGGCAGGGGCAGGGGGTGGGTTCA